>NW_023238559.1:0-3038 GCF_002007445.2 Ailuropoda melanoleuca | reverse complement strand
CCCCCCACCCCCGTCAAATAAGTCAGTCTAAATAAATGAATAGAATAGAATAGAATAATAGAATAATAGAATAGAATAGAATAGAATAGAATAGAATAGAATAGAATAGAATAGAATAGAATAGAATAGAATAATAGAATAGAATAGAATAGAAAATAGAATAGAATAAAATCACACGTCAGAAAATAAAGCTAAGGGAAACTTAATTTTCAGTACTGTGTCATTATCCAAGCGTTTATGATGTTATCTAAAATAATTTTGTCACACTCTGAAAATAAATTTTTGTCTGTTAAATCTTTAACATGCATATTTGGCCATACTACTTACTTTCTAAAGTTTATAGGCTCTCTATGCTGTGAATATGCTAAACATCCCCTTACATGGATGAAGAGCCTTATTGTGCTCTATTTCTAATGTCCTACAGTCCTAAGAGGAAGAACATAGGCTATTATTTTACAAATAACTTTTGTCTCTCCTTAAAAAGGTAATAGTTTCAGCTTAATGAGGTACTGCTCTATTTGAAATCTATTTATGTTTTTGTAAAAAAAAAAAAGGTAAAACCTTCCAAATTAGTCTGATTAATTATGATGATAACTTAAAATTTATTAAAATTTCATTGTAATGAAATGCTCATTCTTTTGGATGATACGTCTACTCATCAGTCTTTTAAAGTACCCAATTCCTTTTGCAGAACGTTGTTTGGATAAGCGAACACAGCGAAGTGAGGGTGAGTGCCAGATGTTTAATTAGCACCACCTCATCTAGTCCACTTCAGAGAGCAGAATGCTCTCATAGAGGAAGGGATTTTCTGTCAGTATTTCATTTGAAATATACAGTAAATACTTTTAAATGATTGAATGACTCTGCATTGTACATCGGTTAATATATAAAATTAACAGGAAAATATGCTTATTTCCAAGTTGGTTTCACAAAATCATAACAGGTCAAGAAACCAGTTTGGGATATTGCAGGATAAATAAACACCATGTAAATTGGACCACAGTCACATATATATTTGTCTACAAAACTGGTTATTCTGTTTTCATTTTCTACTTAAGGTCAGAATGTAACTTACTTGTGAATACAAAGAAAGGCACACAAATTTCCTAATTAAACTCTTCTAATCTGTCTTTTTTGAATTTTAACTCTGTATTAGCCATGACAGTTGGGATAATTACTTTTCAGTTTCCTACTATATAAAATCAACAGAATAATAGAGATCTGCCTCCCAGGGTGTTGGGGGTTAGTATAAGACATAAGTCATGTAAAATGTTTAGCCTAGAGTTAGGTATATTGTAAGTGACAAATAAATGTTAACTATCATTATCATGATTGTTTCTAAAAGCAGTAATTAGATATTCTTAATCATCTTATTTTGTAAACTCTGATTTCCTGCTAAATAATGTGTGAGAAATACCAAAATGATGGTCCAATCTTCCTTTTACCCTCAACAATGATAATGGATGCATTCGTAAGAGCTTACATAATTATTTTTGAAAATCAAATCAGTTTTCCTCCTATACCTATACTGCTCTTTTCCTTAAGAAAAGATTAAAAGCTCCTTGAATGCCTGTATTAACAGTATATTTAATGATGCTTTTTTTAATAAAGCAGATTGTTACCTTTCTTTAAGGTCTCCCATAAGTTATTTAAGATGTTGATATTTAGTACAGTAATTTTTTGTGCCAAATCTGTCATTTCCATGGATCATTTAGCCACATTAAGCTTTAGAACCAATACCAGAAAAAAAGACATTAAGATTTTTAGATAATTTCAATATGTTTGAATATTTAGTTTGACTTAAATACTATAAATGGAAATAAGTAACAAAATCACAGGTATGCATTAGAGAAACCGCTTTTTTTTTTTAAGTTTTAGTTTAAATTCCAGTTAGTTAACATACAGTGTTATATTAGTTTCAGGGGTACAATATAGTGATTCAACATTTTCATACAATACCAGGAGCTCCTCACAGCCAGTGCAATCCTTAATCCTGTCACCTGTTTAACCCATCCCCCCACCTCCCTCTCCTCTGATAACCACCAGTTTGTGCTTCATAGGCAAAGAATCTGTTTCTTGGTGTGCCCCTCTCTCTCTTTTTTTGTCCCTTTCCATCTTAATGTTCATACTAAAACAGGAGCTGAGGGGAGTAATGATATACAATGCAAATATTTTACACCAAAATATGCCTGAGGGAACACCAGACTATCTGAACAAAAAGCGAGTCATGCTCAGTTTGCTAAGTGTCCCACTCTTGATTTCAGCTCAGATCATGATCTCAGGATCCCTAGAGCCAGCCTGCATCAGGCTCCTCACTGGGTGTGGAGTTTGCTTAAGATTCTCTCTCTTGGGGTGCCTGGGTGGCACAACAGTTGAGCGTCTGCCTTCGGCTCAGGGTGTGATCCTGGAGTTATGGGATCGAGCCCCACGTCAGGCTCCTCCACTATGAGCCTGCTTCTTCCTCTCCCACTCCCCCTGCTTGTGTTCCTTCTCTCGCTGACTGTCTCTATCTCTGTCAAATAAATAAATAAAATCTTCAAAAAAAAAAAAAGATTCTCTCCCTCCCTCTGCCCCCAACGCCCCCAACCCACTCTCTAAAAATAAATAAATAAATAAATAAATAAATAAATAAATAGTTTAAGTCTAGTAGTATTCTGCCCACAAAAACAATGAACTCCTTATTTCATTCATTTTTTTCTTACATTTTTACTTCGATAACGTTGAATGTTTTTTATCCTAATATATGTTGGTAGATAAAGTGAAATAAAAAGGTATTGGATGCCTAGAATGTGTCCCACACTATATTCAGCACTACACACTTTTAAAATCATTGAATTCTCACATCAGTGTCAGATATTATACGTGTATTTATCTCATGTAGTACTTTCAACAATTGTGTGAGTTGCTCTCTTAATCCTATAAAGAAAAATCAGAATCCTGCCATTTAAAAATGTATCTAAACTAGCAAAGGTGGAAAGTAGCTAGAAAAAAGCCTCAATACGAACTTATGATTCCCTGATGACAAAAGTTGCTATCTC
>NW_023238557.1:0-1158 GCF_002007445.2 Ailuropoda melanoleuca | reverse complement strand
TTTATTTATGTGACAGAGCGACAGCCAGCGAAAGAGGGAACACAGCAGGGGAGTGGGAGAGGAAGAAGCAGCCTCCCAGCGGAGGAGCCTGATGTGGGTCTCGATCCCAGAATGCCCGGATCACGCCCTGAGCCGAGGGCAGACGCTTAACGACCGCGCTACCCAGGAGCCCCGTCTTTTGCCTTTCTATATAAACTTTAGAATCAACTTGTCGATTTCTACCAGAAAAGTTTGCTTTTTAAAAAATTCAGATTGCATTGAATCTAGAATCAATTTGGGAAAACATGGTATCTTAACAATGTTGAGTCTTTTGATCCATGAGCATGGTATTTCTCTTGATTTATTTGGATCTTTCATTTCTTTCAGCAATGTTTCATAGTTTTCAGTGTATAGGACTTCCACATATTTTGTTAAATTTATCCATTGTTATCTTATACTCTTGATATTATGGTTAAGTGATATTTTAAAATTCCAATTTAAAATTCCAATTCATTGCTATTTATAGAAATAGATTTAATTTTTGAATATTTATCTCATGTTCTGCAACATTGCTAAAGTGACTTATTAGCTCTAGAAACTTTTAAGGTAGATTTCTTAGGATTTTCCATATGCATGAACAGGTCATCTGTGAATAAAGGTAATTTAGTTCTTCCTTTCTAACCTGTATACTTCTTCATTATTTTTTTTTTCTTGATTGCACTAGTTTGGAATTCTAGCATAATGATGCATAGAAGAAGTGAGAGTGGACATCTTTGTTTTGTTTCTGATATTTGAGAGAAAGCCTTTGGTCTTTCACCATTGTGTATGATGTTAGCTGTAGGTTTTTCATGGATGCACTTTGTCAGGTTGAGGAAGTTTTCCTCTATTTCTAGTTTGTAATTTTCAAAAATCATGTATGGGTATTAAATTTTTTCAAATGCTTTTTCTGTATCTATTGAGATGATCATATAGTTTCCTCTTAATTCTGCTAACATGCTAAATTACATTGTTTGATTTTAGAATGTTAAACCAATTTTGCATTCCTAGGATGAGCCCCACTGGTCATAGTATATTAATTTTAAATTGTTATTGATTTAAATTTGCTAATATTTTATGAAGAATTTTTACCTTGGGGTGTCTGGCTGGCTCAGTTGGTAGAGCATGTGGTTCTTGATCTTG
>NW_023238555.1:0-1158 GCF_002007445.2 Ailuropoda melanoleuca | reverse complement strand
GGCACGTATTGCATGGAGCACTGGGTGTTATACGCAAACAATGAATCATGGAACACTGCATCAGAAACTAATGATGTACTGTATGGTGACTAACATAATTTTTAAAAATAAAATAAAATAATATAACTATAGACACAAAACCACTAAAGGCAATTCGTGAATCTGGAGAAGATTCTGGTTAATGGCTATAAATTATATTTGGGGGACAATTTTAAGGGATTCTTGTTAAAACTGTATGCTTTTTGTGTAGGAAAATGTATGCTGAAATATTTAGGGGTGAAATGTTACAATGTCTTCAAATTAATTCAAAGGGTTAGATAGATTAGATAGACAGACAGACAGATAGGGAAGAAATGGAAAAAGTCTTGGTGGTGTCAGGGGATCACTGTACTATTCTTTGAAACCACCTTTATAAATATTTATTTCCTAATAAAATAATTGAGGGAAAAGCACCAGTTTAAATAATATCCAATATCAATCATCAATCAAAAAGCAAAGAACAAAATGATTAAGAGGCATAAAAGTGGAGAGAAATAAGAGAGAAAGTGTACCATTAAAATCGAGACCACAGAGAAGTTGGGAAGTCCACACTGAGGGGCATGTCTGCTCCTCCCTGACCTCCCTAAATACATCTTTTTTTTTTCTGTACTATTTCATATTTCAATCGAAGGACAATATGTTTTCCAACTGTTGACCTTACATTTTACAAAACGGTAGATGAATATTCCCTGGTAAGTAATCCTCACGTAAACACTCTTTCCTCTACGTAGAAATGCAGACATTTACCATTTGGCAGGATCTTGAGATGAAGACTCGGCCGTGAAGGTGAAGAGCAAGCAGCGCGGGTGGTGGGTGCAGACGAGCTGGCAGTGCCTGGCACTCGGCGTGAAAACGGTAGTGATGTCGCCTCCTTGGAAGCACGCGTCTGTCAGCAGCTCAGTGACGCAGTCTGTGATGGAATACGCGGCACGCCTTATTTGGGATTCTCATTGCACGTGTCTAAGTAGATAATAATCTCACAAAGGCAAGCAGAGGAGGTCTACTTAACAGAAATATGCCTGAACTTGGAAGTCAGAGCAAGCAACACTTTTACGTTAGTTTACTGGATGAGCAGCCTCAGACAGAAAAGGAAATCACAAAATGGCACATTTGCCGCAA
>NW_023238554.1:0-1158 GCF_002007445.2 Ailuropoda melanoleuca | reverse complement strand
AAAACCCTAGAACAGTCTTATAACTCAAATGTTATTTCTGAAACACTGTTCCTGGAACCCTTGCCTTAAAATCTTGGGACACTACTTGAAAAGCAACAAAAAACTCCCTTCACCTCCCTAGCTCATAAGAAGAAGTAAAATTCTACCATATATTTGAAAGAAAAGCCCAAAATAGGTCTATCTCTTTTCCCTGCTGTATTACAGAAGGTGAGCGAAGATTCAGAATAGTAATAAAGGTCAAGTCATCTCCCAAAGAGGGCTCACAACTAATCTCAGCCTTTGTAATTGGAAAAATTGTGCATTTTGAAGATGTGCTTTGGAAGATCTGGAAACCAAGCCAGAAGTGTTATCTTTGGGGTTATCCAATGCTGCTGAACCTTGCTGCCCATCAGAAGCGGGAGGGGCAACAGGCGATGTTTTAAGCATGCAACAAATGCTCACTGAATGCCAATGTGAACCAGTCTAGGAAGTGGGCCCTGGGCACAGGTGAGTTACTAGGAAGAGCTTCCTGGAAGGGAGTGTGACCACAGGAAAGGTGGAGAGAGGCTAGGCAAGTGTCCCCTGGAGGTGGCTTCAGTAGGGCTCTCCAGGGAAAGTAGGAGAGATTTCTCAGACTGGGGCTGGCACAGGTTCACAGCTGTTAGTCATCAGCTTCGGGCTGCCCCGGGTGGCCATGAACTCCCAGGCATCTCCCAGCCAGTGCAGGCAAGGGGGTCCGGGAGCCTCTGGGCCTTCCCTGGGAACAGGCACAGTAACAAGAGGCTGGAAGTCAAAGCCCAGAGAAGTCAGAAGGGAGCAGGGGCCTTGCTCAGAAATGGCGAAGGGGACAGGAGGGGGTCTGGGCGGCGCACCCCCAATGCCCATTGCCACAGGCATTGCAAACTAAAAGCCAGAGTGCAGGAGGCTGGGCGTGGTCTCTGAGAGCTCACAGGTGCTCGCTCACCCGTGTGTGGCCCGTTGATCTTGCCCACCCACAGATGAGCACACTGGGGCTAAAGAGTGGAGATCACTTGCCAAAAGGTACTCACGGCCAGCCATTCAATGCCAGCTGGGTTGACTCAAAGCCACCCACCAGGCATCCCACTCCCCTGCCTCTCCACTATAGCCAAATGTCCTCATAGCCATTTTGTTAGGAGACTGTCGGCTAAAACTGTTTCC
>NW_023238553.1:0-1158 GCF_002007445.2 Ailuropoda melanoleuca | reverse complement strand
GGTGTGCACCCCGGGCCCAGTGCTGGTCTCAGCCCCCTTCCTGTGTGTGCTTACCCAGTCCTTACGGTGACCTGTGAGGAAGGGCCCATTCCTGCCCGTTACACAGGAGTGAAGGGGGCATAGGATGCTCAAGGGACTAGCCTAGGCTCACCCAGATGGCTCAGGTCACAGAGAATTTGGTGTTGAGGGGCGACCACAGAGCACCGGGCTTCTGAGGTCCGAGGGCGCTTGGGAGTTGCGGGCTGTGAGATAGAGCCCCACGTGTTTGGTCCTGGGTACCCAGCCTTGCAGTGGGGTTCAGCCCAGCGAGGTGAGGTCTGGGCCGATGTTTTGCTGCTGGCACTCCAGCTCTAACAGGAGGGCACCCCCAAAGTGCAGGGGTGCCCACAGCACCATCATGTGCCCTTGGCCAGAACCCCCACACGGCACTTACTCATTCCCGCCAGCTGGGACGAGAGGCTGCCGGTGGCCGCCTGGTCAGGGCCCATGTCGATCAGGTCAGCCGCCGCCTCGGCCTCTCGTGGGGCCTGGGGAGAAGGGAGAGGCCGGTGTTGCTCAAGGATGTGCCACAAGGGCCCCAGCAGCTACGACTGGGAATCAGGGAGTCAGCCCCACTCTGCCTCAAGCTCAGCTGCACCCCCTGGGAGGCTGGGAAGACCCTGGGGCATCAGCTGGTGGCAGAGCCTTAGTTACCTTAAAGGAACAGTGACAGAAAAAGTGAGAAGGGGACTTCTCTCTGGGCCTGGATAAGAAGGCATATCCTATCAGGATGTCTGGGGAGGGAGGTGAGCACGGCCCGCCTCCTCTTTCCCATCAACACAGGCATGATGTGGTCTCAGAAAAGCGCCTTTACCTTGCCGGTCTGGCCTGTTCGGAACCGTTCAAACCTATGAAGACAGAAACAAGCCGGGTCAGAGAGACAGAGAGGCCCCTCAGCAGAGCCCAGCCAGAGCTCTTCACACTGCTGGCCTCCACATCCACGGCAGTGAGTCACAATTAGGGGGACAGAGCCAATTTATGCCTGCTGTCCCCAGGGAACTGGTAACAGTACGCCTCGTTCACTTGCCAGACTGTCCCAACGTGAACGACCAATTATCTGTCCACTTGTCATGACCAGTAGTAACCGAACAAACAGGAATAAGCTAGAACAGAGAGGAA
>NW_023238552.1:0-1158 GCF_002007445.2 Ailuropoda melanoleuca | reverse complement strand
TGTGAACCTTCCTTCCTAGGGTTGTGTGAGGAAAACGAGGGAAACACATGGAGGGTTCGTTCACTAGGGAGCGTTGAGACCAGGCTCAGCTCTTAGAAAGAGCTCTCTAACGATGAGTGCTGGCATTTGGCCACCAAGTCACCAAACAAGATCTGTTCTCAGAAGAGCGCCAAGGTCAGAGCCTGGGCATCTCCCTGGAGACGTCCCTCCACATCAGCCAGTGCTCCCCAGATGCCAGCAGTCTGCCAGTACGGCTCGCTTCTTCTAGCAAAGAAGGCAAAGAGGATGCAACCTAGGTGGGATTCCTGGAGGAAGAGCCTCGCCTAAAACCATGACTCTGACCGTGCCCGGAGTCCCAGCTTCCCCCGGTACGGTCTGGGCCCTCCTCGGAGCCTCTTTAAAATGCAGGCACATGGTGAGCCGCAGAACCTTATCTGGACCGGCCGTAGCTCACACTGCCGGTGCTCCCTGCACGCTGGGCACACGATGATATTCAATTCACCGTCACCCAGAAGGTAGGTGCTAACCTCACCCTTCTGTGAGCCAGGGGCCTCTAGAACCTATTTCTTTCTTCGCCAAATGGGGATGATGGCACTTTCTCCCCCAGGAGAGACTTGAGCGGTTTATCCAAGTAAACCCATATAAGGTACCCAAGCGAGTAGCTGGGAAGCCATGCACCTGGGAGAGGGGGGCCGACCTCCAAGGTGACTCCACTGGATTCGACCCGGGAGCCCAGCCCCAGCCCCTGCCCACCTCTCCTGGGCAAGAGAGTGCCGCAGAAGACCCCCTTCCCTGACCCCTGATGGGCCACAGGGCTGGCTGAGGGACAGCGCCCAGAACCCACACTCGGCGGCTGCCTTCCTCACTGCCCCAGGCTGAAGCTATGCATCTCCAGTCCGGATGAATCAGGTAATCAATAAACTCTGCGGAGCGTCCAGGCAGTAAAAAATAGAAAAACGTCTTCATGCCTGGAGAAGTCAGTAATTAACCGGAGCTGGAGGCTGGGGTTTTTTAGCCGGATGTAATTGGCTTTAGGAAGGAGGGGTGGCAGGACGGATGCAAGCCCTCCACCCTCGGCCCAGCCAGGGAGAGGCACTTGTGTGGGGCCCAAAGACCTAGGGGTCCCTGTGTCGTGCCTGAGCTGGAGCTCTGGGCTCC
>NW_023238551.1:0-1158 GCF_002007445.2 Ailuropoda melanoleuca | reverse complement strand
TGGGGCTCGATCCCAGGACCCTGGGATCAGGCCCTGAGCCGAAGGCAGACGCTTAACGAATGAGCCACCCAGGTGCCCCGTTAGGTAACACTCTTAATGGCTGCTTATCTATTTTGCCCCTATGAATGCCGTGCGCTATTAACCATCTCCAAACTCTGTGTGTGTCAGGCCCCCTTGACTGCCGCCCAGACCTCTATTACTCTGGGTCCCCCATCTTCCCATAGATGGCAGTGAACCCAGCCCCGTGACTGCTACTGCTCTCATGAGCTTGGCTGCAGAGGAAAGCTGCCACTCAATTTCTCAGTGATGCCAGGTGGACGGGGGAGTCCTCAAGCCAAAGTTGCCTGATGGAGGAGTCTGTGTCTTGCTGGAATGAGCCTGCCTTCGTTCCCCTGCTGTGCTCAGTCACTGGCGGGGAGCAGCCAGCGGAAGCCTGGCACAAATGTGGTGACAAATCTTGAGGAGGAGCAGCTGGGGCCATCAGTCATGTATCGTCTCTGCAGCAGGGGATCTGAGCAGGGTTTTCCTGGGGGCAGCCCAGCCCCTCTCAGGGGGCCATCAGGAGTGGAGAAGGCCTCTAACTCATAACATGGTAACAGGAAGGAACAATTGTACTGAAGTCAGTAGGCAGAGTCTGTGGATTTTTTTAATTTCTTTTTTTCCCTAAAATATTTCTGGAAACTTCACTTTCAAACACTAATTCTCTGTGCCCAACACTGTCTAATTTCAGAACATTTTCATCACCCCCAAAAAGAAACCCTATACCCATTAGCAATCACTCCCCACTCTTCCCTCCCACCTGGTCCCTGGCAACCACAAATCTACTTTCTGTCTCTATGGATTTGTCCATTCCGAATATTTTATATAAATGGGGTCATACAATATGTGGCCTTTTGCATCTGGCTTCTTTCCCTGAGCACCGTATTTTCAAGATTCATCCATTTTGCAGTATATGTCAGTGCTTCATTCTCTCTTGTGGTTAAATGATAGTCCTTTGCATGGGTATACCAGTTTGGTTTATCCATTTACCAACTGGCAGACAAGTGGATTGTCTCCACTTTTTGGTAATCATGAATAATGCTGCTCTGAGTGTTTGGGTACAGGTCTTTGTGTGAATTTATGTTTTCCGTTCTCTTGGGTATAAGGGGATGGAGGGGT
>NW_023238550.1:0-1158 GCF_002007445.2 Ailuropoda melanoleuca | reverse complement strand
GATTATCTGTATGACTGATTTACATGAAGTTTGTCTTCCCTAGTGAACTTTAGTCTCCATGAGAATCAGCACTATGCCTATTTTGTTTATGTCAGCCTCGCCAATGGCTGCCACTAAACGATGTAAGAGAATGAAGAAGGAAGCTATGTTTATAAATTACTGCGGTAGAAAGTACTACAGATTCAGTTACAAGAAAGGTAACAGGTGCTTTGAGAGTTGAGGGAAAGGAGTATTTTTGTGGCTAGAAGGATCTGGGAAGGAAGTACTGATTTTTGAGCCAGGCTTTGGGGATGCTGGCTAGGGTTCCTCCAGGCACACACAGCCCAAGTGAGCACTTCCTAGGGAGGAAGATCTTGGTGAACAAGTTAGGCTCATTCACTGGCTACTGCTCCCAGTGCTGTGTGCTGTCTTCCAGTAGTCTCGTTTTTTCACCTAGAGAGTCTGCAACTGGTGTAACCTTGGCAACATACTCGTGATTTTTTCTTTGCTGATGTTTAAAATATTTTGTTGGTAAAACTTTTTCTTCTAGTACTGTCAAATTTTAGTTTGCCTTTTCTCCTTAACAGTCAATTCTCTGTTATTCTCTTACATCATTGGAGAAGTTCATTTAGAGTGGAAGTAGCTTAAGGAGAAAGAAAACAAATAGAACTGCTTACATTTTCTTCAGAGGAGGGGAGATTGGGATGTAACTCTGGGAAACTATTGAAGCCTACCTACCCTTTCTCTGAAAAGGAGGCTCTGGAAAAAAATTGAGAAGGGGGCAGGGCTTATCTTTAGAGTCTATTAATTCTTCAGCCTTATTTCCTTCTGTTTGTGAGAACTCACTATGTTCATAAAACTGTGATCTTGTTTCATTGAAAAATGTTTCAGTGGCTTTGTGTTTCTGATCTTCCATTTAATTATCTGTTACAAGGAGATAGTAATGATCCCTACTTCATGTATTTAGAGACAATTAAATGAGATGATGCAGTTAGCTCACTGGCCTCAGTCTATGCTCAATTGGAGCTAGCCATCAATCAAGTTATTAATTAATGGTAGTCACGGCAAGATATACTTGTCACCATATTAGTTCTCAATAGCTACTTGGTGGTATGGCCATAACATGGGCCATGGCTTCCCTTGAACCTCCACATGATCAAAGTCTTGAACTTTGATATC
>NW_023238549.1:0-1158 GCF_002007445.2 Ailuropoda melanoleuca | reverse complement strand
CAAGGTTAATACAAATTTAATTTCTTATATAACAGCAAGGGACATTTGAAATTTGAAATTAGAAACAAAATATCATTTACTTTAGCACCAACAAAAATGAAATACTTAGTTATATATCTAACAAAATATGTACGTGATCTATACAAGGAAAACAAAACCAGGCATCTGACAAACAAATCACATTTTATCTGACAGAATTCTCTATTTCAAGTCTGTAAAGGCCAGGTAGTTCTTTTATTGTTTTTGGATGTTTTCATTAAAATATTAACGTGTTAGATCAAGTTGGCTTTAAATAACTATAGATTTAACCTGATTTATAAAGTATCTACAAGATTAACTTGTTACAGTGATCCTCAAGAAACCTGCCAGTTTTTAGGTAGAAAATCTGGAACAACTTAAAGAAAAAATTATCATAATAAGTAAAGATAGGTATGTCAAACTCTCCTGTGGTTATATATATTCATTGTACCAAAAAGCCTTAGGCCAGATTCTCTATTAAGTTTGAATTTTTTTAAATTCTATTTTAATATTTGCCCTGTTATTCTTGTTTAATTTTTGTTTTAAAAAGATAAGTAAGAGGAGTTCAAGTACGCACAATGCTATCTTCTTTGCTTAAGAGATATTTGAGTTAGAGTTAGCAGCACTTTCCTTACGTACCTTGTAGGAATAAGATACAAAAAAAAATGTGCTTTCTTCAATATAAAGATATCAAATAAATCTCAGAACCTGAATCCTGGGAGAATTGCTGGAAACTTGTATCAGTTTGGGCTCCAAAAGCAATAAACAGAGGTTTATGTGAGAAAACAAAATAAAAATAAGAAAGAAGTTTGTTGGGCTTCATCCAAATGAGACCTAGATTAGCCCGTAAAGACACTCAAACCAAAAGGAAATTACATCTGTCATGTTGGTTTGACATCACATCAAAACTATTGAGATATATTTTTTATGTGTGCTACCCTCAAATTGTTTATGCTTCTTGATTTTATGAAGATAATCCAGATGTTAAAAAAAAAGTAAAATTTTACCATGGCTCTGTATTACAGCAGTCTGTAAGTTTTCCCTCATGTCAGACACATGGACATATTTAAATACCAGTGAAGAAAATTTTAGTTTCAGATTTCCACATATGTTAATTTAAAGTGTTTTATTTGGGGACGT
>NW_023238548.1:0-927 GCF_002007445.2 Ailuropoda melanoleuca | reverse complement strand
AATCTTTAAAAACATATCTACAATTACCAAGAGTTTGTGAGGCGTCTCTGAGAGTGTTCAGTCTGGGCAAGAGGACTCTGCTGTTCTAAAGAGGTCTCTGAAAACCTCGGGGCAATTAACTTCTGCCAAAGTAAAGACTCATTTACCAGCTGTGGGGAAAGCCATACAGTAGCCCCAGGAAGAAGATCATCTTGTCCCTCAACACCAACTCCGTCATTCCCTAGCAACATGCTTTAGCAACAGGAGACTTTTACTTTGGGGCTTGCAGCTGGGTATCAGCTCTTGGCTGGCCTAGAGGTGGCTGGCCACCTCTCCCAAGTACCAACCTATAAAGGTACGCNAGGTATGCTTAAATAAATAGGGACTTTATCCCTTTCATTTCCCCTCGCCTGGAACAACAGTGTGATTAATCGATCATTGGTTTGGAGTATATTATTTATTGGCTTATTAAGAAATATTTTCCTGCACACCATTGGCATGTGAAATTCCCACAGCGGACCTGTATTAAATACATTGCTGGCAAAGCAAATCAGTCTCTGTGCATAATTTGCCTCCTCAAAACAAAACACACATCTATCTTTATCTTGGGAAAAGCAGTTTTAAATGCCATGGTTATTCATTAATAACATTGTGAAAGAGGAAGTTGTCCCCTCTTGGGTGGAAAAAAAATGATGATTGCTAGATCTCTTTTTCTCTATCATGCAAGAGCATTTTCCAGTAAGAACTTACCTGACACTCTTGGGGAATGGAACGTTGTTGTCACAGCGTATTTACCTGGCAATCCATAACTGAGAAAGTCTCATATGGTTTATACTCCTGTGTATTGGAGGTTAACTCACAGAAATAGAATAGGTGCTATGAGTTCATAGCCTGGAAGAAAAATTAACCTCAAACTGTTGTATCAACTCTACCAATACTTTATTTTGC
>NW_023238547.1:639-1054 GCF_002007445.2 Ailuropoda melanoleuca | reverse complement strand
TTCCCCTCACACTTTGTTTCTTGGTTCTAAGGGCTGGATCCTCCCCAGGCCCCTACACCCAATGTAGAATCTGGGACACAATGAAAAGTCTGCTCTTCGCTGGAGGTGTTTTCCTGGATGGTCTGCTTTATTACCAATGAGAAGGGCGCTGAGTCCTCGAAAATCCTGAAACTTTTCATTCATGCTCCTTTACTCACGACAGATGATGAACGTTGATATTTCCCTGGACTGTGTGGGGTCTCAGATACCACTATGGGGCACTGTCATCAGGCTTCCACAAGCACTTTCCCTCATGTTTCCCTATTCACGAAGGGTGATGATAGTGCTAAGACGGTCCCTGTACGATGTTGTTTCTGACGGACGTGTTTTGGGCCTTTTCGTTCCGTTGCCGCCAGCAGTTTTGACAAGATTTCCT
>NW_023238547.1:0-394 GCF_002007445.2 Ailuropoda melanoleuca | reverse complement strand
CCTTTTCCACCTTCCATAAGGCTGTCGTGACTTCAAGGGCTTTCCCCTCACACTTTGTTTCTTGGTTCTAAGGGCTGGATACTCCCCAGGCCCCTACACCCAATATAAATCGGGGTCCCAGTGAAAAAGCTTCTGTTCGCTGAAGTTGTTTTCCTGGACGCTGTGCTTTATTACCAATGAGAAGGGCGCAGAGTCCTCGAAAATTCTGAACGTTTTCATTCATGCTCCCTTACTCACGAGATATGATGATCGTAGATATTTCCCTGGACTGTGTGGGGTCTCAGAGACCATTATGGGGCACTCTCGTCAGGCATCCGCGACCTCTTTCCCTCATGTTTCCCTATTCATGAAGGTGATGATAGTGCTAAGACGGTCCCTGTACGGTGTTGTTTCT
>NW_023238546.1:0-1158 GCF_002007445.2 Ailuropoda melanoleuca | reverse complement strand
TTTTTTTAAAAAGTTAAATGTATACTAGCCATATGTCTCAGCCATTCCACTCCTCTATTTTTACCCTTAACTCCACCCTCAAAATGAAACCATGTCCATATGAAGACTTGTACATGAATGGTCATAGTGGCTCTACTTGTAATCACCAAATGCTGGGGACAACTAATGATCTGTTAACATATGAGTAACATACAACAGGAATACGACTCAGTGAACTCCTGACACACACTATGCATCTGAATGTCAACATTACTGTGCTGAGTGAAAAAAAGCCAGACAAAAAAGTACCACTTGATGATTTCATTTGTATGGTATTTCAGAAAATGAAACTGATTGGTCAGGAACAAAAGCATACCGATGCTTGTTTGGGGATGGAGAAGCAGGGGTGGCTGAGAAGGTAGGAATACCAAGGGGTATGGGGAATCTTTAGCGGGATGACAGGTATGTTCACCATCATGATCTGTGGAATGATTTCTAGGATGTACATTTCTATCAAAACTTGTTATTTTTTAAAACTAAAAAAACAGATGCAGTTTATCGCATGTCAATTCTATTTTATTAAAACTGTTAAAAATTTTAGAAATAAATTAACATTCATAAAAAGAATTCAGAGAAACTTAACAAAAAAATCTGTTCTGGATGCCTACAATAGAAATCAACGTCCTCGCTCCTTCTGATGTTCAGCTTGCATGTTAAGTAAACACAGAGGAGTGTTTGCACCAGTACTGAGAACAGCAAGGAAAATGCATTCACAGGAAGTGACTAGTCTGAGACGTTGATGAAAAGCACATGTAACTCATAGAACTGCTGGGAGATAAGAGTACATAACACATGTTCTGATGGTGTCTGGTCAACAGCAAAACTATCAAATATTAGTCACCGTATTTGGTGTTGCATATTTGATGTCTGAGTGTACTTAATGGATACGGATATTCTCCATAAGACACACCGAAGGGCAGAAAACACACCTTATTATTTCATGTGGGTAGCTTTTTCAGTGTAATTTGGTCATAATACAGTTTAGTCAGCTGCTGAGAGTCTCAGTGACCTATATTCACAACTTAAATGGCCACATTTCTATATATGCTTGAAGTTGTGTTGAAAGTATATGGAAATATACATCTGTATAAGAAAATAGGCATCTCCATATTTTTTTTT
>NW_023238545.1:0-1158 GCF_002007445.2 Ailuropoda melanoleuca | reverse complement strand
AGGACAATAATAAGGAATATAACATTCTCCAAGCAGTATAATTTTATTGTTTACAATATCAAGGACACGTGTTTACAGGGACTAGGATGACAAAAGTGTTTCCTGATCAAAGGACATTTTTCATAAGGTGGACTTTTTTTCCCATGAGCTAACATCCTTAAAATTAGAATGAACCTTATAACTAATGTTATCTAGATTTGGTGAATTGCAGTAAATAAGAACAATATCAAATTCACATATTAATGTTGTTGGTTCTAAAGCAATCGTAAGTACTCATCAAGTAAGTTGTGCTCATAATTATACCCTCTCAGCCGTTTTTGTGTTTTTTTAACCATGTGTTGCCCTAAGAAGTGTTGTATGCATTGATAGCACCTAATTAAACATCCCTCTGGGTTACCTAATTTGCTAGACTTCTAAAATATTTGATGCCACAGTAATGAAACTTGCTTTAAAGGCAATTTTTAACAGATATTGTCTGTTTCTATCCCAGCCTGGAGCCTGACTGGTTAGTCTTGTAATTCTATCCAATTCCGCTGAATGGATTGCAATTCATATTTCATTGTTTTGGAAAGAGGGGGCTTTGTAACCTCAATTTTTTTCTTCCTTGTTTTCAAATGATACATAGATGTGTATTGTGAGAGCTGAACTCCTTACACAGGTAGAATTGTGCTTAGCAGGACACTGACCTGACCTACTTTGATGAGAACGTGGTGCACAATTGTAAATCACTTACTGACACTGGCTGACCTATTTTCAATTATATAAGTCTTCTCTGAAACACTTACTGAGAAGGAACATGAATTAAAATCATTATGGAATTGCCTCTTCAATCAGATCGGAGTAAATTACAGAAAATACTACTACAAAATCCTATTCTTCTCTGCTGTTCAGATAGCAACATCTTTTTCTATGTTCTTCTTTTTAATCCTTGAGTGTTCTTAATTCATTAAAAATCATCCTTAAGAACCAAAGTGCTCCTTTAGTCAATTCTTACCTTCTTTTAAGTGACCAGTTTAATTCATCTTACTAGAATAATAACTCAGATCTGAACAAAATTTTTTAAATCTCTGAAATAAAAAGCCCTTTGCAGGACTTGATCAAATTATCTGGGAAGTTTTTCTTTTTATTTTTCTTTTCCTTTTTTTTTTTTTTTTTTTT
>NW_023238544.1:0-1157 GCF_002007445.2 Ailuropoda melanoleuca | reverse complement strand
GGGAGGTTTCCTTCCAGGGGGAGGCACCAGACAAGAAACAGTAAGCTGACATGCAGGGAGTGCCATGCTGAGAAGCTCTCTGGGGAAAAGCAAAGCAAGAGGGAAAGCATGTGGGTTGGCGGGTGCCATTTAGAACAGGGAAGTCAGGCAAGGTCTCACCGCACAGGTAAGGCTGGGGTAAAGGTCTGAGGGTGATGAAGTTGCTGCAGGAGCTTGGGGGCCATGGCTGAGGTCAGGGACAGTGTTCCAGGCAGAGGGAACTGCAAATACAAAGGCCTTGAGCGGGGCAGGGGTGCCCGGTGCTTTGGAGGGGCAGCGAGGTGATGGGGGAGGGGAGAAGAGTAGGTGGAGAGCACAGAGGGATGGGTGGCTTGCAGATCACGCTGCCCCTGGTGGCCACAGTGAGGTCATGGGCTGTCACTCTGAGTGAGGTAAAGGGAAGCCAGTGTCGGTTTTAAGCAAGGGGAGACATGCTGTAACACATCTTAAAAGGTTCTCCCCAGTTGCAGCTTTGAGAAGCTACTGCAGGTGACAAAGGGGGAAGGAGGAGGGAGGAAGGTGGCTGTGCCTAGGGTGGCCCAAGTCTGGATGGACATTTGAAGGTGCATCTGGCCAGATTTGTTGGCAGGCTGGGTGTGGGCTCTGGAGAAACAAAGAGATACAGAGTGAACGGAACCCTAAGTAATGATCTAACCACGCACAGCTTCAGGAATTGGAAGAGAAGGTACTGGGGAGAAAACACTCTCCTCCCTTCTGGAAAAGATGATCACGTTGGGGTACACGGGTGCAGGCAGCTCCTGGGGCTCCAGTTCAAGATGGCCGACGGCACATTTGCAAAAATCCTCACGTCAAAACCTTTGCCTCCCAGAAACCCTTTGAAGTGGGAGCAAGGAGGTTTGCGAGGGAGTAAGTTAGTGCACTGTTGAGAAATGACAGGGGCACAGCAGCACCCCCAACCCATGGTGCATCTCTGGAAGTTAGAAGGGCGTGTGCTCAAACTGATGGACATATCAGTGAAGAGAGCCCAGCTCAGACAGCGCTGGTGTGAGAGAGAGAGAGATTAGGGGAAGGAGCTAATCTTCACAGCAGAAACACCAAGGGTCTGAGAAGGAAAGGAACAAGATGGGAGAAATGATGCAAAATGAGAAGATTCATGC
>NW_023238543.1:0-1157 GCF_002007445.2 Ailuropoda melanoleuca | reverse complement strand
GCAATATGTGCCCTCCTTACTACCCATCACCATCCTATCCCATTCCCCCACCCCCCTCCCCTCTGAAGCCCAACCTTTCTGAGTTGCTTTGTTGAAGACCATCCTCATTCAGGTAGCACATGGTAATTTTTTACCTGAATCAAATATATCTCATTTACATATATTATTATAACAGATACACTTGCTCTTACTTCCATCCTCTTTCTCTATTTTGTGTTTCTTTGAATGGATATTTAAATTTTCTGTATTTTGCTAAATGACATGTTCGCTTTGATTTTTCTTTCTTCTAGTAATTGGGAAAGTATCCTATTTCCCTCTGTGTGAGGCCACATTTAGAACTGAAGGGGCTTCAGAGCTCACTTTCTGAAGGCTGGTGCATCACAGGCTGGTGGGAGGCAAGGGGACAGCAGGCTGCTGGGCGACTGCACCGAGGCTGCTGGGGACACACTAGGTCACTGCCTGGCCATGCACTGCCTGCCAGTCCAGTCACAGCCCAATTGGTCTTTTCGATCAGGGAACCTGTTCCCGTCTGATTCCCTCTGAAATGTCCAGAGCTCAGGAGCCTCTCCTAACAGGCCCTGTGTTGGCTGGTGTGGCCCTGGTGGGGGTGCTTCAGAGTAAGGAGACAGCTGGCCCACGCAGTCTCCCTGAAACCATCACTCCAGTGTCGGCTGGTGAGACCATGATGTCAGGTGTGTACCTGGATGTTAAGGACTATTTCTCACGTTTCCATGTGTCCTTATGTCCCCCTACCCTGCCTGGCATGGTGCAGAGAGTCAGGAGAGGTCTGGAAAATGGCACTGCTTTGACACCTGCTCCCTTACGTGCAGACCAAGCAGTTTCCAGGAGCAAGGGCAACAGAGATAGGCTGTGCATGACTGAGCTCCTGTTCCTGGACGTGTGGGCCCTGGCAGGGCGACTTGCTGCCCTGGCAGTCACCTGGGGCCAGGGATTCATGGGCCAGACCCGGGGAGGGAGAAGACGGGGGCTTCAGGCTGAGAATCACGGGTGTGGGCTGAAGCACTGAGGGAGGAGGGGACCTGGGATTTTCAGGAATGGAGGAAAGACAGATCTTATGAGCCCTTGATGGCTCTGCTCATACCTCGAAATGTGCTGATGAGGATCCCAACTGAAGGCAGAATCTGTTGTGAAGGTAG
>NW_023238542.1:0-1157 GCF_002007445.2 Ailuropoda melanoleuca | reverse complement strand
GAACCAAGAGCAGACTTTCCAGTCCAAGGAAGAACCACCCTCGTCTTCAGTATGCCCCAGGCTTTCTGTGTGCTCATCTATTTCCAACCACATCCTATCCTCTGCAGCTCCACCTTTTAATAGTTTCCACCAGAAAACAAATAAACAATGTGAGTTTTATAAGGACAGCTGATACTGAAGAAAGGTGTGACACACAGGGTTGCACAGTCACTTTTGAGTATCGGTCAAGGGTCACAGGGGCAGTTTCTGCAAGTCCTCAGGGCTGTTGGTTACTTGAGGGTCACAACCCTCTTCCTTATTGTTTTTACCATAAACACCACATAGAATCAAATATGCAATGAAGAGAATCCTAGAATAACCTGAAACTTGTTCTGTTTGGTACACTCAATGACAGACACATGGAGACTTACTAAATTCTTCCAGAGTCTTCTATCATCTGGTAAATAATTATTGAACATCTATCATGTGCCAGGCTCTAGACCAGATTCTGAAAATACATCAGTCTCACATAGGAGACAGACATACAAACAAACAACCACACTGCTTCCTGGTGGGTGGTATAACTGTGTGCTTTGAGTGTGATTGTTTCCACTTGGGCGAATGGAAAGGCATCACAAAAATCATATCATTTGATCTGGTTCTTGTACATTAAGTAGTAGTTTACTAGTAGTTCAGTAGTAATAGTTTGCGCTGCGGTTCACAAACATATAAATACAAAACGAATACATCAATTCTCATGGGAAGTCCTTACTAACCTAGTGGTGAAATATTTTAATAGAAGAAACCTCTAGAACAATATATAGAATCGCTTAGGAAATACTAACTACAGAAACGCACATCAAGCATTTCACTGCTGGTAACTGCCCTAGTAAGTAATGGGCACTTTAATTATTACTTCTATGCACAGACTCTCAAAATATTAAGGGCAGAAAAGTTCATAGCTATATCCCGTCCAATATCAATTTTTTTTGATAAGGCATAGAAAGGTTAAGTGTCTTATTTAAAAATCATATAGCTAGTCACTGCAATGTCCAGCTAAATTTCTTTCTGCAATACTGCATTCTCTATCATTAGTTTATGATCAGAGATGTCCTTTGTAAGACATAACAGTGGTAGTTTGAGGTCAGAGGGTCATGTTAATAAAACCCATCGATGCT
>NW_023238541.1:0-1157 GCF_002007445.2 Ailuropoda melanoleuca | reverse complement strand
ATTATTTGTTCCTCATGTATTGAGTTTGAGAAGTTCTTTATAGATCTTGGATACAGTCTTCTTAACTATAGAGAACAAACATGGTCACAGGAGGGGAGGTAAGTGGGGGGATGGGTTAAATGGGTGATGGATATTAAGGAGAGCACTTGTGATGAGCACTGGGTGTTGTATGTTAAGTGATGAATCACTAAATTCTGCACCTGAAACTAATGTTACACTGTATGTTAAGTAACTGGAATTTAAATAAAAACTTGGAGAAAAAAATAATAAAGGCTGATAATTATTTCCTAATATTTAAAAAATGGAATGCAAGCTTTTACATGGCCTTCAAGGCCCCCTGCATGATTTACATTGTGACTATATCACCAAATTCATTTCATGTCATTCTTTGCTTTCTTCACTCCAACTTTAATCTCATCTGTGTTCCTCAACAAACGAAGCTCCTTTCCATCTCAGAGCTTTGAATTTTCTGTTTGAATTATCTGTACCTAGTTTTTCAACTATCTGTCCCATTCTCATCATTCTGGTCTCAGCTCTAATGTCATTGTTACATGCCAGGTTCCTAGGAAGCAGTTTGATTAGAAGATTATGATGTAGTAAGTTTATTAAGGTGTGCTTTCAAGATCAAAACCTGTATAGGAAAGAGCTGGAATGGCAACTGCACAGAGGATGAAGACAAAATACAGTTCAGTAACTCTAAGGCCTCAGGTGATCCCATGAGGATCTTTTAGGCTAGAAAGGCTATTTAAAGTTATCCCAAGTTGAGGGACAGGGTCTTTATGCGTCTCCATATTGAATAGTCATTGGATTTGGGTTTCCCCAAGGCAAGGAGCAAGAGCTCAGGTGAGGTGATCTTCTATCACCAAAGATATTCAAACAAGGTGAGAGCTGTTAGCTGAAGCTGTCAGTGACATGACACTCTTTTCCACAGCTGGTAAAAAGTCTTTCAGTTCAGAGAGTATCATCTGGGCAGTGCAGTATACCATCCAGTCCACTCCTTGCACTGAATTCTCTTCCTTCACCAAGTTCTGGTAGCAGCTCCTCGAGGACTCCAATGAAACTCTTTTTGTCAGGGGAACTTAAGTGCCACTGACCTTAACACTGCAATTAGTATTATCTTCATAATTTATTATCCATTCTAGATTACTCTCATCTTT
>NW_023238540.1:0-1157 GCF_002007445.2 Ailuropoda melanoleuca | reverse complement strand
TTTTCTCCAGGAAATGCTGAGAAGTCCCTTAGGAGTTTGCAGACTGTGAGTGAAGTGGCAGGAAAGGGAAGAGGATTTTGATAAGTGTTGCTCAAATATTTGGGCTCTCTTTAATGGAAATTTTAAAAATTCTTTTTGGCAGTTGAACCATGCTTCTTCGAGTTTGATTCCATGAGACTGAGCTATGTGGGAACCTCAGATTCATTAAGATTACACCAATATGTATTAACGGCTTTTCACACATGAAGTCAGTATGTGATGGGCATATTAGTTGAGTAGAACATGGTGGAGCCTCTGGACTCAGCTAGATTTAAAACCCGGTTCAACTACTTATTAGCTGTGTGGACCTGGGTCAGTAACTTAACCTCTCTGTGTCTCCGTTTTATCATCCACAAAATAAGATTAACAAATTAGCTTATAAATTTTCTATGAGGGTAAAATGAATAAATGGTATGGCATATAATTGTTCTATAATTGCTGTTAATAGTATCCTTACACATGATAAAATTGAAGATACCACATGACTTGCTGAAGGTCGCATAGCCCGATAAAATATGGGATGCCCCATTAACAGAGAATTTCAAATAAAGAACACATTTTTAGGGTGAGTATGTCACAAATATTACATGGGACATACTTATACCAAGAAATTATTTTTTATCCGAAATTCCATTTCAGTGGGGTGTGCTGTATTTTTGCAAAATCTGGCAACTTTATCCGTGAGGAGTGCTACTGTGATTCAAATCTGTGTTTTCCGACTGCCAATCCATGCTCTTCCACTCATGCCAGAGGAATAGGCGGAGCTTGAGAATGGACGTCCATGAACTACTTGGCACACTTTCCCAAGGGAAATGACATAGAGTATATTAAGCACCTCCTGTGCATCCAAGCTGTGTTGAATGTGCTGTTAGAATATCCGTAATCTATACAGCAATTCAGCTGGATCGATATTGTTGCTCCCATTTTCCAGAAGGGAACATTTCGAGTCCAAGACACTAAGTACCTGGCCAAGGACACAATAGATAGGAAATAATAGCGCTGTACTTCCCAGCTCAGACTTGTACTCTTGGCCGTCACCTATCCTTCTAGATTATCTGGTTAAGGCATTTTTTTCAGGAAGAATAAATGATAGCCTGCTGCTTCCTAGGAATATCTAG
>NW_023238539.1:0-1157 GCF_002007445.2 Ailuropoda melanoleuca | reverse complement strand
CTTTTTTTTTTTTTTTTTTGCTATGGAGAAGCTTTATCTATAACGTATAAAAATATTCATATAGAAAGAATATTCTTTTCCTTACATAATTCTTAATGTATTTTTTTTTTAAGAGAGAGAATACGGTAAGTGGGGAGGGACAGAGGGAGAAGGAGAGGGAAAGAATCTTAAGCAGACTCCACGCTCAGCATGGATCCCAACTTGGGGCTCAATCTCATGACCCTGAGATCATGACCTCAGTCAAAATCATAACTTGGGTGCTTAACTGACTGAGCCACCCAGACACCCCTTAACATCTTTATATGTTGGCCAAAAATGGACTAGCTGCTCTCACCTAAAACAAAACTCCTGAATGACTGACAACTTTTGTAGACACAACTGCAGTGTATAATGATGGTAGAATTGATTACTTAATTTTCATTTTATTCCTATTACAATTATAAATAAATTTGGTGAAAGGTAATTTTCATAAAGATAAATCATTATGCATTCTTTCCTTGATTCAATCAGCATTTGTTTTATTTTGAAACACCAGTGATGCATTTACTTCAGCCAGCAACTAAGTAGCATTAAGCAAAAATACTTTGCTTTATAGAGCTTTCAGAATGCTCTAACATTAATGCAATTAAGAATTTCCAAAATTCCCATGAATATGAAGACTTCTGGCCCCCACCATTAGAATCCTGCCCTCAGTAGGGTTGGAAAAAAGACGGGGCAGATATCTGCACTTTTAACAATTGCCCCAAATTGATGGGTTAGGGAATTGTATTTAAAGAGATACAGGTTTTGAAATCCAGTGAATTAAAATTAAACTTTATTTTTTAAAATCTGAAAAAGCAACTCTTCTATCACTTGAAACCACGCCAATTTTTTTCATGCCAAATAACTTTGTTACCTACAGTTTCTGAATAATTCTAATTGAAAGTGTTTATTACTTTGCACTTCCAAAACAAAGATTGAATCTCATAACCTGTGAAGAGTTTCTAAATGCTGAGTAGCATTTATGTAAATAAAACATTTAAATTCATTTAAAATAGAGGGATTTTTTATTTTTTTATTTTTATTTATTTTATTTTATTTTTTTTTTAAAGATTTTTTTTTATTTATTAGACAGAGATAGAGACAGCCAGCGAGAGAGGGAACACAAGCAGGGGGAG
>NW_023238538.1:0-1157 GCF_002007445.2 Ailuropoda melanoleuca | reverse complement strand
ACTCTGAAATTTAAATTCTTATGTACCATTAATAGACTACATATTCTCTTATTTGGCTTGGAATTGACATAAACATTGTTACTATCACTATGAATCCCATATTTGGCAAGTTGATTACACCACAAATTTATAAACTCTAATATGGACCAAGGTTTTAGAACCACCCAAAAGTCTTATTTCATCCTCATTTTTTTAACCTCTGAAACAACTCCATGTTTTCTCTACCCTTAATCCTAAAGCGGCCCTTCCCCAACCTGATTCTTAGCATATAATCTTATCTTATGGTTCACATGAAAGATAAATGCCATCAGCTAAGAGCTTTCTCACCTTCCTGAGTTCAATCTCCAACCCACCTGTATCTATAGCTGTGTTTTCCTTCCTACCTCTCATTATAATGGATGGAATGCCTTCTTCCTGCCAAGAACCAATCATACGGTATACGCAGTGGATCCTCACCATTGCTGGTGTCTCCGATACTACTTAAATTGTTACAGACTCTCCCATATCTTCAACCCCTTGCCATCAACATCTGTTCCTGAAATCTCCAATTGCCACTCTGATCTTATGGTCGATACCCTCATCTATTTCCTTTCACAGCAAAATATTTTGTAGGAATTGTCTGTATATGTAATCTCTATTTCTTTTTCCCAGTCATATTTCCATTCAATTTAATCCAGCTTTTACTCCCACACAGCCACCTAAATTGTTCTCTTTTTACGATCACTGTAGGAAACATCAGGTGAGATGGCTGTTGGCTCATGGCTCATTAACATTCCTCCAATGAAAATTTCTTTTATCTTTCTGATATTTCTTGTCTAGGGCTGATTAAGATAAGTGCAGAGTCAGCTAAACCAAAGTGAACTATCTATAAATCTTTAAGTAGGATTTAAATACTAAAGAGTGAAATACAAAAACTAAAAACTGTCATTGATCAGTACTCTGCCAGAAATTGTCCATAAAATTCTCCGCTGAAAGACCTTGGGGTGGGGTGTTCTTTTTGAATAAGGGAAGGGGTAAGGTATAGGCAGGGAGAGAGAGGGGCCCCCTGGATGGGCTCTGAAACTATTCCTGGCAGGCAAAAATGCTAAGCCAGAGCGAACAGGAGATAAAACAGACCACCTGGCCCTGAACGCTAGGGAATTTTTTTTACTTTGGTG
>NW_023238537.1:0-3937 GCF_002007445.2 Ailuropoda melanoleuca | reverse complement strand
AGGGAGTCAGCTAGAGGATTCTCTCTATCCCTCTCCCTTTGCCCCTCCCCTTCTCTCTCTCTCTCAAATAAGTACGTATCATTTTTCTTAAAGAAGAAGATGGAACCAGTCCCTGCTCAAGACACTATGAGCTCAGAGATGCCGTTGTGAGCTGGGCTGTCATCTGTCCCCCCGCCCTTGTGTCTTCCATTTTGTGGGAGTTCCACCCCCATACTCCTCTCAAGACACTGCACAACAGTTCCTCCCATCAGAAGAGCCTGGTTCCCAACTGTGCTCCCTGACATTTGCTCATCTGGGAAGGGACCTCAGTTGTACTAACCTGGATGTTCCTGCTGCTCCAGACTTCAGGGAAGGAGCAGGTGACTCTTCAGGAATCCCACACGGGTGGGGCTGTTGGACACCACTACCTGCAGTTGAGCTCGGGGACTCTTCAGTGAGCTGCACTCGAATGACAGGTTCTGATCTCATGTGGACTGCACGTTGCAAATGAACTTGGGGCCATGTAGGAAGCATAACACCACAGCCTCCCAAGGGCCACTGTGGGACTGGGGGCACTGAGTTTCACTCATTCCTCCCTTGGTTCTGGGGAATAGAGTCTTTCATGCAAATATGCTGCTGCCACCCCCTATGTCCAATCTCTGCATCACTCTGAGCTGGTGATGGTTCCAGTCACAGGAAGAGGGAAGAGATGACTTGGGTTCCCCAGGGGCTGAAGGAGAACAGCATCCAGTTTCTCCAGGGGTTAGAGGGCCACAGTGGAGGAAAGTCACACACCTGGAGAGCACATTGCCCCAGTCCCATGGGGGGGAGGAGATTGGCAGTTCCATGGCGCCCCCTNGCTGTGCAGAAGCTCTTTATCCTGATAAAGTCCCATAAGTTCATTTTATCTTTTATTTCTCTTGCCTTTGGAGATGTGTCGTGAAAAAGGTTGCTCTGGCCGATGTCATAGAAGTTGTTGCCTATGTTCTCCTCTAGAATTTTGATGGATTCCTGTCTCACATTGAGGTCTTTCATCCATTTGGAGTTTATTTTTGTGTATGGTGTGAGAGAGTGGTCAAGTTTCATTCTTTTGCATGTAGCTGTCCAATTTTCCCAGCACCATTTATTGAAGAGACTGTCTTTTTTCCACCGGATGTTTTTTCCTGCTTTATCAAAGATTAGTTGCCCAAAGAGCCGAGGGTCCATTTCTGGGTTCTCTATTCTGTTCCATTGGTCGATGTGTCTGTTTTTGTGCCAGTACCATGCTGTCTTTGTGATCACAGCTTTGTAGTACAGCTCGAAATCCGGCATTGTGATGCCCCCAGCTTTGTTTTTCCTTTTCAGCAGTTCTTAAGAGATTCGGGGCCTTTTCTGGTTCCATACAAATATAGGGACTCTTTGTTCCAGTTCTTTGAAAAATGTCCTCAGTATTTTGATCAGGATAGCATTGAATGTGTAGATTGCTCTGGGTAGTATGGACATTTTAACTATGTTAATTCTTCCAATCCATGAGCATGGAATATTTTTCCATCTTTTTATGTCTTCCTCAATATCTTTCAAAAGTGATCTATAGTTTCTAGCATATAGGTCCTTTACGTCTCTGGTTAAGTTAATTCCAAGGTAACGCATGGTTTTTGGTGTTATTGTAAATGGGATGGATTCCCTAATTTCTCTTTCTTCAGTCTCGTTATTCGTGTATAGAAATGCAACTGANTGTATAGAAATGCAAATGATTTCTGAGCATTGATTTTGTATCCCGCCACATTACTGAATTGCTCTATAACTTCTGATAGTTGGGGAGTGGATTCTTTTGGGTTTTCCATATAGAGTATCATGTCATCTGCGAAGAGAGCCCTTTTGACTTCTTCTTTGCAGATTTGGATTANTTGGTGTTATTGTAAATGGGATGGATTCCCTAATTTCTCTTTCTTCAGTCTCGTTATTCGTGTATAGAAATGCAACTGATTTCTGGGCATTGATTTTGTATCCTGCCACCTTACTGAATTGTTCTATAACTTCTAATAGTTTGGGAGTGGATTCCTTTGGGTTTTCCATATAGAGTATCATGTCATCTGCAAAGAGAGACAGTTTGACTTCTTCTTTGCCGATTTGGATACCTTTGATCCCTTTTTGTCTTCTGATTGCTGTTGCAAGGATTTCTAGTACTATGTTGAATAATAGTGGCGAGAGTGGGCATCCTTGTCGTGTGCCTGATCTTACGGGAAAGGCTTCCACNTTGAATAATAGTGGCGAGAGTGGGCATCCTTGTCGTGTTCCTGATCTTAAGGGAAAGGCTTCCAGCTTTTCCCCATTGAGAATAATGCTTGCAGTAGGCTTTTCATAGATGGCTTTTATGAGATTGAGAAATGTACCCTCTATTCCTACACTCTGAAGGGTTTTGGTCAGGAAAGGATGCTGTATTTTGTCAAATACTTTTTCTTCATCAATTGAGAGGATCATATGGTTCCTGAGTCTTTTTTTGTTGATATGATGTATCACGCTGATTGATTTGTGAATGTTGAACCACGCTAGCATCCCAGGTATGAATCCCACTTGGTCATGATGGATAATCCTTTAAATGTAATGTTGGATTGTATTAGCAAGATCTTGTTGAGGATTTTGGTGTCCATATTCATTGGGTAAGTTGGTCTGTAATTCTCCTTTTTGGTGGGGTCTTTGCCTGGTTTTGGGATCAATGTAATATTGGCCTCATGNTAGAGAAATCGGTCTGTAATTCTCCTTTTTGAGGGGGTCTTTGCCTGGTTTGGGGATCAAGGTAATATTAGCCTCATAGAATGAGTTTGGTAGCTTTCCTTCTGTTTCTATTTTTTGAAATAGCGTTAGGAGAATAGGTATTATTTCTTCTTTGAATGTTTCATAGAATTCCCCAGGAAAACCATCCATGCCTGGAGTTTTATTATTTGGAAGGTTGTTTATCACTGACTCAATTTCTTCATAGTTAATTGGCCTATTTAAGAAATCTATTTCTTCCTGTTTCAGTCTTGGTAGTTTATAGGTTTCCAGGAAGGCCACCATCTCTTCCAGATTGCTTAGTTTATTGGCATATAGCTGTCGATAAAAATTTCTAATAATCTTTCCAATTTCCTTGGTGTTGGTAGTGACTTCTTTTTCATTCATAATTTTAATATTTTGGGTCCTTTCTCTTTTCTTTTGGATAAGTCTTACCANCTATCAATTTTATGGATTCTCTCAAAGAACCAGCTTCTAGTCCTGTTGATCTGCTCTACTGTACTTCTGGTTTCTAATTCATTGATTTATGCTCTAACCTTGGTCAACTGCTTCCTCANTCTAATAATCCTTGCAATTTCAATGGTGCTGGTCGTGACCTCTCCCTTTTCAGTCATAATTTTAATAATCTCAGTCCTTTCTCTTTGTTTTTGGACAAGTTTTGCCAGTGGTCTATCAATTTTATGGATTCTCTCAAAGAACCAGCTTCTAGTCCTGTTGATCTGCTCTACTGTGGTTCTGGTCTCTAATTCATTGATTTCTGCTCTAATCTTGGTCAACTCCTTCCTTGTCAGTGGGTTAGGCCTGTCCCTCTGTTGCTGTTCCAGTTTCTTGAGGTGAGAATATAGAAACTGCA
This sequence comes from Ailuropoda melanoleuca, assembly GCF_002007445.2. Lineage (NCBI taxonomy): Eukaryota > Metazoa > Chordata > Mammalia > Carnivora > Ursidae > Ailuropoda > Ailuropoda melanoleuca. The sequence goes on along the minus strand of NW_023238537.1, from coordinate 354 downwards.
TTTTAGATTTTTCTATTCTTTTGAGTGAGGCTTGGATGGCTATGTATTTCCCCCTCAGGACTGCCTTTGCAGTATCCCATAGGTTTTGGGCCATTGTGTTTTCATTCTCGTTGGTCTCCATTAATTGTTTCAATTGATTTTTAATTTCCTGGTTTATTGACACATTCCTGAGCAGGGTGGTTCTTAATCTCCAAGTGTTTGAGTTTCTTCCTAATTTTTCCTTGTGCTTGAGTTCCAATTACAGAGCGTTGTGGTCTGAGAATATGCAGGGGATAATTTCGACCTTTTGGTATCAGTTGAGACCTGTTTTGTGTCCCAGAACATGGTCTATTCTTGAGAATGTTCCACGGGCAT
>NW_023238536.1:0-1157 GCF_002007445.2 Ailuropoda melanoleuca | reverse complement strand
CCCCCCATTCCAACTACTGTCCTGTCTCCATTCCATCCTCAGACCCCCCAACCAGATTAAGCTTCCTAAAAATCCTCTCTGATCATGCCATGCTTGGAGGAAGAATCATTGGAAGCTCTTTATTGCCCCCACATTCAAGTTCAAAAGCTTCAGCTTAGCTTTCAAAGCCTGCTAAAATGGCCCCGCCCTGCCAGGCCAATTTTATTTTCTTCTGCTGCCTGACACACACCCTCTTCCTCAGGCATGTCTGTCTCCTCCACATCCCATAAACATGCCATCTTTATTTTCTTGTCTCCGTGCATTTGTTCACATTACTCCTCGAGCCTGGAATGCAGCCTCCGGTCCACGTCATAGGAATCCTTGACTTTGTGCAGTGAAGGGATTCCTGTTTGTCATTTGAACGTATGTGCATGTGTGTGAAAAGCGAACCCTGCTTGCATTGTGCAGAATATTGCGGCTTTAGAAGTTCGTCTTGATTTGTGATTGGCGGTGGGCCCATCCTTCGTTTTGTATTTTTCTGCCTCTTGGTTGGTGCCAATCTATAAGCCAACACTTAAATCCATCAAGGAAATTCCTTTAATAAAAGCATCATCTGATAGAAAATGAGGAAGTACTCTTGCATTTTAAAAATTTATTGTTAAGCCTTGGATTATTGCAAACATTTCTTCAAATGGGGCCCACTTGTACGCGTCAAATATCTCCTTCCCAATTTGGGATTCCAGAGTAATACATACCAAAAGCTGCGTTAGGGCTCCTGTCAGCACACCCTCAGAGAATTTCTCTTCTCAGTTAACTCCTATCATGCAGGCTTAGGCTTTAGAAAACTTGTAGATGCCCGGTGTACGTGAGGGGGCTGGCCAGGTGAGGTTACTAGAGTGTTTTGTTTTGTCTTGACAGGAAAAGTTTGCATGACTAGACATTTTGGAACTGCCTATTCTCCTCTTGGCTATTGATAAAAAAGGTCACTTTGTCCTCCTAAGACATTGTACTGGATGTGGCAAAGGAGAGCACTGTCTGGTGGGAGAGGATGTCCTAACTTGATGCCTGGATGATTCTTGGGGCCAGGGTGTCCATGATACTCAGGCTTCTGACTTGGTCCCCTTGGAACAAGTTCTAGAATCTTCTGGGGATGAGAGCTGAAAGAAAAAGGAAGAAAG
>NW_023238535.1:0-1190 GCF_002007445.2 Ailuropoda melanoleuca | reverse complement strand
GCCAGGGAAGAATACTCTACTTTTCATAAGCATGAAGCAAAATAAGGCAGTGAGAGAATGGAATAGGTTAGTTTTACCTTCTGAAGACTCCTAGGATCAAAAAATAATGCCAGTGGAAATCTCCTCAAGGACTCTGGGCATGAGGAAAAGAGTGGGAAGGAAAAGAAAAGAAAAGGATTTCTGCCTGGATTAGAAGAAAAAGACTCAGAAACGTTTATGTATCCATAGAAAGTACTGTGTGGAACCAAAGCATGACCATTAGGGCGTTGGTTGTAGAGGAGAACTATGTACTAAAAGAGAAGTTATTGGAGTCCAATCATTAACTGAATTGGATTTAATCATTAGATTCTGCACAATTAATATACCTTTAACTGAGTATATTTTTAAAAAACCGTGCAATGTAACAGGGAAATGTGTGATTGTGCAGTTCAATGAAAAGAGAAGAAATGTTGAATGTCACTTATAGGCTGCATAGCATAGCTGGTAAGGGGACCTCATTGGTCCATGGAAGAATTTCCCATTAGGATCACTGGGGTGGGAAGGAAATAGGTTTGGGGGACAACACTGTCAGCCTGCTCCTCTCTACATGCTCCGTAGTAGCCCAGGAGCTGGGTGACATCCCAGGCATGCCAGGGCCCTGGCAACTCATATCTCTTTCTCTATTGCTTTCTCTGGCAAATAACCACTTCGTCTTCCCCCAGGTGCGGTTCCTGGAGCAACAGAACAAGGTCCTGGACACCAAGTGGACTCTGCTCCAGGAGCAGGGCACCAAGACCGTGAGGCAGAACCTGGAGCCCTTGTTTGAGCAGTACATCAACAACCTCAGGAGACAGCTGGACAGCATCCTGGGCGAGAGGGGCCGCCTGGACTCGGAGCTGAGGAACATGCAGGACACAGTGGAAGACTTCAAGAACAAGTGAGTTCAAGGAGACAAAGGGGTTCACTCTCCTGAAGTGCACACTTGAAGACTAGCANGTGGGCATGGTTCCATAGGGAAACAGGTCCATGGCAATGAAAACCACGAGTAGTGCCTAAAAACAACCCCAAAAGAACAAATGGGCCATAGAGGTGGGTGGGGAGAGAAAAGATATAAGGAATTGAGGGAACACAAAAAGACCATTTTTGTGGCTCAGGGGAGGAAAGCTCAATTTAGAGATATCTGTTTTATGGAAAGTTGGGATCCCAGGTTG
>NW_023238534.1:0-1157 GCF_002007445.2 Ailuropoda melanoleuca | reverse complement strand
GAGCCTGCTTCTTCCTCTCCCACTCCCCCTGCTTGTGTTCCCTCCCTCGCTGGCTGTTTCTCTCTGTCAAATAAATAAATAAAAAATCTTTAAAAAAAAAACTCTTAAAAAAAAAAGAGAGAGAAAGTATTCCAAGTATATCACTAAAGGAAGCTAGCAAACCATGAGAGAAGGGAGCAAGAGAAGAAAGAACAGAGAAGATCTACAAAAACAACCTTAAAACGAGTAACAAAATGACAGAAGTACATACCTATCAATAATTACTTTGAATGTAAATGGACTAAATGCTCCAATCAAAAGACATAGCGTGATGGAGAGCACAAAAAATTAAGACCCATCTATATGCTGCAGACAGGAGACTCATTTCAGTCCTAAAGACACATGCAGATTGAAAGCAAAAGGATGTACAAGCATTTATCACACAAATAAAAGTGAAAACAAAGCTAAAGTAGCAGGACGTACATCAGACAAAATAGACTTTAAAACTAAGACTGTAGCAAGAGACAAAGAAGGACACTACATAATCATAAAGAGAAAAATCCAACAAGAAAAGATAATAACTATAAGCATTTATGTACCCAACATAAAGAAACTAATTAACAGTAATACAATAATAGTAGGTGACTTTAACACCCCCATTTACACCAGTGGACAGATCATCTAAGGAGAAAATCAACAAGGATCACATATCAGACCACAAAACATGTCTCAACAAATTTGAAAAGATTAAAGTCATACGATCATCTTTCCTGACCACAACACTATGAAACTAGAAATCAACCACAAGAAAAAAAATATGAAAGGAACACAAATACACAGAGGATAAATAACATGCTACTAAACAATAAATGAGTCAACCAAGAAGTCAAAGAAGAAATAAAAAATACATGGAGATTAATGAAAATGAAAACACAATGTTCCAAAATCTTTGGGAGTCAGCAAAAGCTCTACTAAGAGGGAAGTTTACAGCAATATAGGCCTACCTCGAGAAGCAAGAAAAATCTCAAATAAGAAACCTAAACTTGCACCTAAGGAGGGTAGAAAAAGAAGAAAAAACAAAACCCAAAACATGCAGAAGGAAGGAGATAGGAAATGGTAAAGATTAAAGCAGAAATAAATGATATGGAAACTAAAAAAAAAAAAAAAAAGAAAGAAAA
>NW_023238533.1:0-1157 GCF_002007445.2 Ailuropoda melanoleuca | reverse complement strand
TCCTAAGAACACACGTCTGCTCTCTTTGCTCTCCCCTCTGCGAGGACACCGCAAGAAGACGGCGCCCATGAGCCGGGAAGCAGCTCTCACCCAACATGGGATCTGGATGAAGCTGGCTGAAACAAATGTCTCGTGTTTGTGAGCCCCAGCTTGTGGTCCTGTATTACAGCAGCCCGAGATGCTGAGACAGGATGTCACCACAGTTCCCACAGGCAGAATGACATCGGTAGGAACGCCCAATTCTGGCTGACATCTTCTGCATTTTTGAGCGAAGAGAAATCATATGTAATTTTAATGTAAAGAAAGGATTTAAAAATATACAGGCTGAACTGATGCTTTTCGGTTGTCAAAGCGGGGAGGTAATCATATGCTCTGTGGTGTTTGATACACAAGATGTAGATATTTAAATTGATCATGGGAGCCAATTGGAGAACATACATGAACACATGACAGGGTACTTGCTTACTCCCCTCCTGCTCTGATTGCTGTTTTCGTCTACACTAGTCTTATCCAGTGATGCTCTATGTGTCCGGGATGTGTCCCGGATGTCTCCACCCAAACTGTTGGAACGTGTTCTTTCTCTCCAGAGGTGGGACTGCCACACCTGAGACTCAGTTTCCCCCTCCATGGAGCGGGGCCATAATAGTAACCCCCTCACAGAGCCGTGGTTAGCTGACATGCTGTCATGAACACAAAGCACCAAGGATAGTGTCGGGCGATTGCACCCCTCCTGGAAGCACTGGCTGCTGAAATGACTGATATCCGTATTAATAACAACAGGTTTGCCAGAGACGTCGTCATTTTCAGGACACAAGCTAGGAAAAGAAGGGGAGGATTCCCATGTCAAAGACCCGGAATTCAAGCTCAAGGAGGTTCTGTAGCTGTGCTGGTCCACACAGCCAGGACACAGGGGGAGGCGGAGAAGCCACCGTCCTCAGAGAGCCAGGGCGGGTCTCAGGGGGCAGGGCAAGGGACGCAGAGGGACGGAAAATCATCACCACGGGGCAGCGGACGTGACAGGCGAACGCACGCCTAAATGAGTCACAGGGCTTGTCAAGAAAGGTGAAATACGGAATAACAAGTAAAAGACTAAATTGATAGAAGGAACATAACTCACAGTACTGAGTGTATGAGCAAATGCGAATGTTATAAAATGT
>NW_023238532.1:0-1157 GCF_002007445.2 Ailuropoda melanoleuca | reverse complement strand
TATCTTTAAAGAAAACCATTTTGTTGTAATTTCCCATAAATTTATGTTATATATTAATTCAAGTTAAATTGGTCAGAAAAAAATTAGCTCCTTTAAAAACAAAACCAACAGTTTTGGATGACATGAGAATTAACATGTCAGGAGTGGAAGAAGGATTCTATAATAGAGATTCACCCCCAAAACAGATTAAAAATAAATGATTGGCGAAGTGCTGATTCTGAGTTGAAAGAAAATACAGATATTCTTCCTCTCCATTGGCACTATCCTACCTCACTCTCATTTTATTTCTAGGTTACTACATTAATCATATCAATGGACTTCGTTATGGTGGGTATATTATCCATGTAATATGTCTCATTATTCCTAAAATGACCTTTTTAAAATTAAAATTTGATCATGTTATTTCACTACTGAAAATCCTTCAAAAATCTCCCTGTGGCCTCAATTCTACAGATAAATACAGTTAACTTTATCAGTCTCTAAATACATGTCCAGGTTTATATGCACCCATGATTTCCTAATATGTCATCATCCCAATCCCCCATCCCAGTTCAGGCTACTGAACTAATATACTCTCTTAAGGCTGTGATTTGGTATGTGTTCTCCCACATAGCCAACACTACCATCCATGGTCACTCCATGTTGACTTTACCTCTCTACCTCTTTGCTGACTCCCTTATCTGTTAAGTGTCCCATAGTTTTCCATAGCACCAAGTTCTTTCTTATACAACTCTATCACAGTATAGCTCATATTATGTTTTCTTATTCGTTTTATATGTTAGTCTCTTCCAATAGACTGAAGTCTGAGAAGATGAAGCAATCAACTTTTTGTCTGGAACTCTGCTCACTGTGGTGCCAAGTTTCCAACTCATCTACCCTTCGTTCCCTGATATTACAGTGACAAATCCCCTCTTCCTCACTTTCCAGACTGTCCTCCATCCATTTCATCAGGCCTTTGTCTTCACTCCATTGAAATGACTATGCCAAAGTCACCAGAATATTCTTGTTACAATGTGATATGCAATTCTTAATTTTCATTTTACTCAGTCTATGAGTAATTGTCTCTTCCGTTGATCACTTCAACTACCTTGAGCTTTCCTTTGCTTGGCCATGGAGACACCACATTATCCTACTTTTTTCTTTTCTTTTTTTTTTTT
>NW_023238531.1:0-1157 GCF_002007445.2 Ailuropoda melanoleuca | reverse complement strand
GTAACTATTTCGTTCAGAAGGAACACCTCTGTCTGAAGTGTATTTCGTTATGGGATTTCTCCAATTTGGATACCTTGAATTTTTATCTTTATGTTTTTCTGACCTTCTTTCTCTTTCAGTCCATGTTTCCTGATGCCTTTGCTCTGGCCTTCTTTCTTCTTCTTTCCTATCATGGATTTGTTGTTTCCTGATCAATTTATCTACTTCTTTATTTCTGGTGTTCCCTTGTCTCTTCTTTCTTCTATCTTTAGCTGAGGCAGAGCTCTGACTACTGCTGGATGAAGAATCGCTCTCCTTACTGGGAGCCTCTGAACTGCTGTCACTGCTGTCCGAATCAGAGGCACCTTTTTGTGCCTTGGTTTTGCCATCTGTCGAATGGGGGTGATAGTACATGGTACTTACTTTAGGGCGGTTGTGCAGATGAAACACACAAATATACGTGAAAACACTTAGAACAGTACCTGCTACGAGTTCTGTGTAATTGTCAAGACGCTGATACTGCCCTCATTGTAATTACCAGCCATTTGTATGTAGGGCAGTAGAAATCTGTTCTAAATGTTTGCCTCAGCTACTCGCTGTCCATTTTTTTGATAAAATCGGGTAATGGGAATACTTTTCTAAAAAATATAGCCTATAACTCAGATGTTTTATCATCAAATTACTGCATTTTGTAGAATTACTTTAAAAGGTTTTTGGTTTACGAGCTCTGGTTGATTAATAAGGCATGGATTACAGTGGTTACTATGGCTACATAGGAACTAATTGCTGGAAAGTTCTTGTGCTGGCCCATGGGGCACCTGGGTGGCTTAGTCGGTTGAGCAGCCAACTTGATTTCGGCCCAGTTCGTGATCTCAGGATTGTGACATGGAGTCCTGAGTCAGGCTCTGCACTTAGTGGGGAGTGTGCTCGAGGTTCTCCCTCTCCCTCTGCCCCTTCCCCCGCTGGCTCGCTTTCTCTCTCTCTCAAATAAAATCTTTAAAAACTGACAAAAATTTAAAAAAAAATAAAAGTTCTTATCCTGGCCCAAACTCTATATGTGGCAAGTAGGAGACATTTATAGAAATTAGTAAATGGTGTAGTGTCCAGCATATGTCAGTTGTAGTAACAATAACATCAGCCCCACTTCTTATCAGAAGCCCTGATAAACTTTTTTTTTT
>NW_023238530.1:0-1157 GCF_002007445.2 Ailuropoda melanoleuca | reverse complement strand
TTTTTTTTTTTATTAGGTGGTTTAAACTCTTTGTAAACCTAAATACCATTGTATACCCACTGGGAAATAACTGAACTGTTTTAATCTTTTTAAACTAAACTTTTTGTTTTGGAATGATTTTCAATTTACAGAAACACTGCAAAGTAGGACAGAAAATTCTCCTGTATCTCTCACTCACTGTCTCTCACTGTTAATGTCTTAATATTACCATAGTACATTTGTCAAAAGTGTGAAGCTGACGTTAGCTATTAGCTAAACTCCAGACTTTGTGTGGATTTCACTGTTTCTGTACTGTCCCTCTCTGGTCTATGGATTCAGTCCAGGGTAGGCACCACACTGCATTCAGTTACAGCCTCCTCTGTCCCCTTTGGTCTGTGATGGTTCCTAAGTCTTGTTAATTTTCATGATGTTGACAGTATGGAGGAATATGGGCCAATCATCGTGTAAAACATTCCTCAAAACAGGCTTTTCTCTGTTTTTCTCATGATTAGACTGGAGTTATGGGCTTAGGGAAAGAAATCCACAGAAGTAAAGTGTTCTGTTATCGAGTATCATAGGGTCCATGGTATGGACATAATATAATGGACAATGTTGGTCTTCATCACTTGTTTTAGGTAGTTTTTGTCAGATTTCTCCACTGCAAAGTTACCAGTTTTGCATTTCCCTGCTCTATTCTTTGGAAGTGAGTAACTAAGTAAGGTCCACATTCTAGGGGGAAGCAAACACTAGGCCCATCTCCTGTTGGAAGGAGTATCTACCTATATTGTAATTCTTTGGCAGGAAAATGTATCTCTTCTCCTCTTTTATTTATTCAATAACTTATTTGAATTGGTATGGACTTACAAATATTTGTTTTATTTTATACTTTTTAAAAACATTTTATTTTTAGGTAATCTCTATACCTAACATGGGGCTGAAATTCACAAACCCCAAATCAAGAGTAGCATGCTTCCCTGACTGAGCCAGCCAGGCACCCCTATTTTATTTTATACTTTTGTATAATGCACTATTATAACATTGAAATGATTTTGTTGCTTATATTATTGAAGATTTGATTATTAGGAGCTCTTTCAGATTGACCTCTGTGACCTTTTTTTTTTTTTTTTAAATTCTCTGTTTTGGTTAAAATACACAAACATAAAATTTACTCTTTTTTT
>NW_023238529.1:0-1157 GCF_002007445.2 Ailuropoda melanoleuca | reverse complement strand
CCATCTTCTTCTGCCTTTGACCCTCCTGCCTTCTTCCTATAAGAACCCCTTGATTATATTGAGGGCTTCTGGATAATCTTCCCATCCCACGATCCTTAACTTAATAACATCAGCATTTTCCCCCCTCATGTAACAAATTCATAGTTTTTAGGGATCACAGTATGGATGTCTTTGAGGAGCCATTATTCAACCTACCATACCATACTAGCTATGGGCACCTAACTCTGACCCATTTCCACACTAAGTCACCTTACAGTATCATAAACTATTAGAGAAGTCATTTACATATCCTCTACCGGTGCCAAAACATTTTTTAAAGAAGGATTTAATGTACTATATGTGAAGTGGAAGCCCAAAAAGATGATTGTAATCAAAAGAGGACTTTAGAAGGTTATTTTTTATTTGAATCCAAAATGTATCATGTTCTTCATTTCCATGGCAGATAAAAATTAAACCACGCTTTGCAGAAGATAAGAGCTCTATAATCAGAAATCAACATCTGCAGATATTGTGACATTGCACCTGCATGTTTTGAAGTGAAGAATATAAAAATACCAAGCACATATAAAAGACTATCTTTAAACACTAATAATTTTGCTTTTTCAAAACAAAATATCTTAAATATAACTGTTATTCCTATTAAAGCCTTTGAAGACATGCTAAGTCTGCAGATTTAAATGAAACTATTTTTTTCCTTTCCACTCAAAAAGCTTCTCTGTTAAATGAAGCTTCCACAAGAGTTTTTATTACCAGCTATGAAAAATTAAGCTTACAAATACACTTCGAAAAAAGTATAACAAGGATAAGAATAAACTTGTCATCCCAAAGATGTCATCCTTGGTTTCATACCATTAAGGTTGTATTTTTATGTGAGAAGAACTGTTGATTTGAAACCGTCACTATTATAAAATAGCTCATAGTAAAACAGAATGGTAGCAGAACATACAGGTGTACATGTCCAGTGGTTACTCAGAAAATATTGGACAGGGTCTTAAAAAAAGGAATTGGATCTGCTATGGAATCAGTGATACAAGAATGAGTTATGGTAGACTTAGGAGTAGATGAGATTTCTAATGGAGAGAGTTTAAAGGAAGAAGAGCAGAGGTCTGAGCATTGAAACTTTAAACATGTACAATACACATCAATTTCATTTTTTT
>NW_023238528.1:0-1156 GCF_002007445.2 Ailuropoda melanoleuca | reverse complement strand
AAAAAAAAAAGGGCCTAATTTTAAAACAATCATTGCATGAGCTGTGCAGGGAAAAACTCAGAAAAGAAGCAAATGTCATGGATCACTGAAATGATGTCCTTTGCAAACACTTTCAGCTGCTATTTTTGGTGTGGGCAGGAACGAGAGGACCTCACACACACAGGTAGCTCTCAAGGCCGAGACCATTAATTGGGAATCTGATTGACATCTGAATGGCATTACTCCGGGACATGTGGGAGCTTAAAGGACCCCAGACCACGTCTCAAGGGAAACAATGAGATGCAGACCAGCATTCCCACAGGGACAAGAAACACCAGCAAATGCCGACTGCGTTGCCATTGGAATCAAACCGTAGGGCAGGCCATCGGCAGGTTCATGAAATAATGCAGAGAAGGCAGGAACCGCTGGTGTTCACCATGGCCCATAGCTACTCAAAAAGCACGAAATCGCTCCCAGGGCAACACCCACCTGCTGGCCATACCCCTGCTCCAAGAAACCAGAGCCATCCCTGCCAAGAGGCCTCGGGCAAGAGTCCTTCCGGAGTTCAGCCTCCGAGCTCTCTTCAATCCTTTGTGTTCTGAGTAAGAATTTCCACACTGAGAGCTCACTTCCAATTACGCCCCGAGATAGTATCAAAGCGATAGGTAAAAATAGGCCCAGCTTTCTGGCCGGGCAGCCAAAGCACACAGCGCCACAGGGAGAAAGCGCGCTGATTGGGATCTCTCATGGCTGTGACGTCTCCCTGGAGAGCAGCAGAGTGGTGGGAGCAGTGTCATCACACTGTGCTACCGAGAAAGCCACAGGGAGAAGCACACGCGTGCTCGTTGCGACACGGGCTTTCCTGGGAAGGGAGAGGGTGGGTTCACCTCCCTGCGACACCTGGGACAGAACCAAAGAGAGGTGAGGAGGAGCCAGGCTGACATGAGAAAACTGAAGTTGGTGAGTCTAGCTGGTGGCCTGCATGGTGGCAGAGGCCTGGAAACAAAAACATAGAGATGGGAGATCTTTGAAAGGTCACTAGGGTCCACCCCGCCCAGTGGAGAAGCCAAAGGTTTGAGGTGGGGGATGGCTTGAGACTCTCCATAACCTCCACCAGCAAACCTCCAGACTACCCCCAAATAAACACACAATCTAAAGGGAAAATAGCACTGGTTCC
>NW_023238527.1:0-1156 GCF_002007445.2 Ailuropoda melanoleuca | reverse complement strand
TACTGTGTGTATATAAAATCACCTAAGAGAACTCAAACTTTCAATCGGCGGTACTGCTAAATGTCAGCTGAGTGAGGGCAAAAGAACAGGTTTAATGGCGTCAAATTATCTCTCTTTCCTTCCCAAATGAAGTATTTAGGTCTGCTGAAAGGTACAAAGTTCTCTCCAGAGCCCAGTCCTTCTGTAAGCCATAGGCCTGATACTGGAGATTATCTTCCCTTCTGTTGTGACTTCTCTATATCATTTTTTCTAGTTTTGACTTTAAAAATCTATTTTGGGGTTGGCAATTTCGGCTTATTTACTAAAGCCCAGTTGAGTGGTTTTCAAACTCTTTCAAGAGGGGAAGCGGATTGGGTGGGGCTTGGCCCTCCCAAATTCAATTCCATGAAGGGATGCTGTTTTGTACACTTGAGTTCACAGTAAGGATTCGTGGGGAGAAATTGTTCCACTCCTTCATGGAGTTAATACTTACTACAAGGTGTATTTCAAACCACTTAGTTTTTGTATGTTTTTCAAACTGGGTCTTAAAATAGGCAAAGGGTAAGTTTTTATAGCTCTTCCCCCTCCCCCACTACACAGACGCCAAAATGTGCGTCCAAGAGTCAACTAAATATACTCCTTAGTCAGTTTTGTCTCTTGAGAACATTGGGGAATTTATAAAATATTTACACATTTCCATGGGTTGGTGGTCTATTTTTCATCATTACAAGACAATCAAATTGGGCACAGACCAAAACTGGGCGTGTAGATTGGCACACGTGTTAAGAAGGTTTTAAGAAGCGGTAGGACTGACAGGTGAAGCAAAAGGTGTGCGGACACTACGGTGAAAGCCATTCTACAGAAACCGAAAGACTTAACAGCACATTTCCTAACGGGAAGAGATCCTGTGTCAGGCAGAGGCCTCCACGTCCTTCATTCTCCGGAGTCAAGTCTGATACTGGCTTTGGGTAAATCTTCGAGTCCCTGCTCTTAGTAATGGGGCATACTTCCTACAGGCCAGTAGATTAGGGGTCGCCTACCCCCTTCTTCAGGACAATAAAGGGCTACCAAGACGGCAGTCTTAGGTGCTGTGGCGACGGCAACAGGGACACAGGGAAATGGGGCAGAATCCGCGCCGTCCTGCGGTCCCCGGGCCTGTCAGCTGCTCACCCACCCA
>NW_023238526.1:4461-4676 GCF_002007445.2 Ailuropoda melanoleuca | reverse complement strand
GAGTAAGGGAGCATGAACGAAAAGCTTCAGGATTTTCGAGGACTCAGCGCCCTTCTCATTGGTAATAAAGCGGAGCATCTAGGAAAACACCTCCAGCGAACAGCAGCCTTTTCACGGGGGACATCGATTCCACATTGGGTGTAGGGGCCTGGGGAGGATCCAGCCCTTAGAACCAAGAAACAAAGTGTGAGGGGAAACCTCTTGAAGTCACGACG
>NW_023238526.1:3694-4247 GCF_002007445.2 Ailuropoda melanoleuca | reverse complement strand
TCTTAGCACTATCATCACCCTTCGTGAATAGGGAAACATGAGGGAAAGTGGTCGCGGAACCCTGACGAGATTGCCCCATTGTGGTCTCTGAGACCCCACAAGTGCAGGGAAATATCAACGATCATCAAATCTCGTGAGTAAGGGAGCATGAACGAAAAGGTTCTGGATTTTCGAGGACTCAGCGCCCTTCTCATTGGTAATACAGCAGAGCGTCCAGGAAAACACCTCCAGCAAACAGCAGCCTTTACACTGGGGACCCTGATTCAACATTGGGTGTATGGGCCTGGGAAGCATCCAGCCCTTAGACCAAGAAACAAAGTGTGAGGGGAAAGGCTTAGAAATCACATCGGCCTTATGTAAGGATGAAAAGGAATCAAGGTGCTTTCGTACCGTGAGTGAAACACGACAAATACAGCACTGAGAAAGACAATTCGGCCAAAACCCGCTTCCAACGAAATGCTTGCTCCCTGGGGAAATCCTGTCAAAACTGCTGGCGGCAATGGAACGAAAAGGCCCAAAACACGTCTGTCAGAAACAACACCGTACAGGGACC
>NW_023238526.1:1858-3607 GCF_002007445.2 Ailuropoda melanoleuca | reverse complement strand
AGTGGTCTCTGAGACCCCACACAGTGCAGGGAAATATCAACGATCATCATCTCTCGTGAGTAAGGGAGCATGAACGAAAAGGTTTACGATTTTCGAGGAATCAGCGCCCTTCTCATTGGTAATAAAGCAGAGCATTCAGGAAAACACCTCCAGAAAACAGCAGCCTTTTCACTGGGGACCCCGATTCCACATTGGGTGTAGGGACTTGTGGAGGATCCAGCCCTTAGAACCAAGAAACAAAGTGTGAGGGGAAAGCCCTTGAAGTCACGACGGCCTTATGGAAGGTGGAACAGGAATCAAGGTGCTTTGGTACCGTGAGTGAAACACGACGAACACAGCACTGAGAAAGACAATTCGGCCAAAACCCGCTTCCAACGAAATGTTTGCTCCCTGGGGAAATCCTGTCAAAACTGCTGGCGGCAATGGAACGAAAAGGCCCAAAACACGTCCGTCAGAAACAACACCGTACAGGGACCGTCTTAGCACTATCATCACCCTTCGTGAATAGGGAAACATGAGGGAAAGTGGTCGCGGAAGCCTGACGAGAGTGCCCCACAGTGGTCTCTGAGACACCACACAGTCCAGGGAAATATCAACGATCATCATCTCTCGTGAGTAAGGGAGCATGAATGAAAAGGTTCAGGATTTTCGAGGACTCAGCGCCCTTCTCATTGGTAATAAAGCAGAGCGTCCAGGAAAACACCTCCAGCGAACAGCAGCCTTTTCACTGGGGACACCGATTCCACATTGGGTGTAGGGGCCTGGGGAGGATCCAGCCCTTAGAGCCAAGGAACAACGTGTGAGTGGAAAGCACTTGAAGTCACGAAGGGCTGATTGAAGGTGGAACAGGAATCAAGGTGCTTTGGTACCGTGAGTGAAACACGACGAACACAGCACTGAGAAAGACAATTCGGCCAAAACCCGCTTCCAACGAAATGCTTGCTCCCTGGGGAAATCCTGTCAAAACTGCTGGCGGCAATGGAACGAAAAGGCCCAAAACACGTCCGTCAGAAACAACACCGTACAGGGACCGTCTTAGCACTATCATCACCCTTCGTGAATAGGGAAACATGAGGGAAAGTGGTCGCGGAAGCCTGACGAGAGTGCCCCACAGTGGTCTCTGAGACACCACACAGTCCAGGGAAATATCAACGATCATCATCTCTCGTGAGTAAGGGAGCATGAATGAAAAGGTTCAGGATTTTCGAGCACTCAGCGCCCTTCTCATTGGTAATAATGCAGAGCGTCCAGGAAAACACCTCCAGCGAACAGCAGCCTTTTCACTGGGGACCCCGATTCCACATTGGGTGTAGGGACCTGGGGAGGATCCAGCCCTTAGAACCAAGAAACAAAGTGTGAGGGGAAAGCACTTGAAGTCACAACGGCCGTATGGAAGGTGGAACAGGAATCAAGCTGCTTTGGTACCATGAGTGAAACATGACGAACAGAGCACTGAGAAAGACAATTAGGTCAAAACCCGCTTCCAACGAAATGTTTGCTCCCTGGGGAAATCCTGTCATAACTGCTGGCGGCAATGGAACGAAAAGGCCCAAAACACGTCCGTCAGAAACAACACCGTACAGGGACCGTCTGAGCACTATCATCACCCTTCATGAATAGGGAAACATGAGGGAAAGTGTTCACGGAAGCCTGACGAGAGTGCCACATTGTGGTCTCTAAGACCCCACACAGTCCAGGGAAATATCAACGATCATCATCTCTCGTGAGTAAGGGAGCATGAATGAAAAG
>NW_023238526.1:310-1682 GCF_002007445.2 Ailuropoda melanoleuca | reverse complement strand
AAAGCCCTTGAAGTCACAACGGCCTTATGGAAGGTGGAACAGGAATCAAGGTGCTTTGGTACCCTGAGTGAAACACGACAAACACAGCATTGAGAAAGACAATTCGGCCAAAACCCGCTTCCAACGAATTGTGTGCTCCCTGGGGAAATCCTGTCAAAACTGCTGGCGGCAATTGAACGAAAAGGCCCAAAACACGTCCGTCAGAAACAACACCGTACAGGGACCGTCTTAGCACTATCATCACCCTTCGTGAATAGGGAAACATGAGGGAAAGTGGTCGCGGAAGCCTGACGAGAGTGCCCCATAGTGGTCTCTGAGACCCCACACATTGCAGGAAAATATCAACGATCATCATCTCTCGTGAGGAAGGGAACATCATCTCTCGTGAGTAAGGGAAACGAGCACTCAGCGCCCTTCTCATTGGTAATAATGCAGAGCGTCCAGGAAAACACCTCCAGCGAACAGCAGCCTTTTCACTGGGGACCCCGATTCCACATTGGGTGTAGGGACTTGTGGAGGATCCAGCCCTTAGAACCAAGAAACAAAGTGTGAGGGGAAAGCCCTTGAAGTCACGACGGCCTTATGGAAGGTGGAACAGGAATCAAGGTGCTTTGGTACCGTGAGTGAAACACGACGAACACAGCACTGAGAAAGACAATTCGGCCAAAACCCGCTTCCAACGAAATGTTTGCTCCCTGGGGAAATCCTGTCAAAACTGCTGGCGGCAATGGAACGAAAAGGCCCAAAACACGTCCGTCAGAAACAACACCGTACAGGGACCGTCTTAGCACTATCATCACCCTTCGTGAATAGGGAAACATGAGGGAAAGTGGTCGCGGAAGCCTGACGAGAGTGCCCCACAGTGGTCTCTGAGACACCACACAGTCCAGGGAAATATCAACGATCATCATCTCTCGTGAGTAAGGGAGCATGAATGAAAAGGTTCAGGATTTTCGAGGACTCAGCGCCCTTCTCATTGGTAATAAAGCAGAGCGTCCAGGAAAACACCTCCAGCGAACAGCAGCCTTTTCACTGGGGACCCCGATTCCACATTGGGTGTAGGGGCCTGGGGAGGATCCAGCCCTTAGAACCAAGAAACAAAGTGTGAGGGGAAAGCCCTTGAAGTCACGACGGCCTTAAGGAAGGTGGAACAGGAATCATGGTGCTTTGGTACCCTGAGTGAAACACGACGAACACAGCACTGAGAAAGACAATTCCGCCAAAACTCGCTTCCAACGAATTGTTTGCTCCCTGGGAAATCCGGTCAAAACTGCTGGCGGCAATGGAAAGGAAAGGCCCAAAACACATCCGTCAGAAACAACACCGTACAGGGACCGTCTTAGCACTATCATCACCCTTCGTGAATAGGGAA
>NW_023238526.1:0-222 GCF_002007445.2 Ailuropoda melanoleuca | reverse complement strand
AAATATCAACGATCATCATCTCTCGTGAGTAAGGGAGCATGAACGAAAAGGTTCAGGATTTTTGAGGACTCAGCGCCCTTCTCATTGGTAAAAAACAGAGCGTCCAGGAAAACACATCCAGCGAACAGCAGCCTTTTCACTGGAGACCCTGATTCCACATTGGGTGTAGGGGTCTGGGGACGTCCAGCCCTTAGAACCAAGAAACAAAGTGTGAGGGGAAAC
>NW_023238525.1:0-1156 GCF_002007445.2 Ailuropoda melanoleuca | reverse complement strand
GGAGCAGGGAACCCAATGCAGGGCTCGATCCCAGGCCCTGAGCCTAAGGCAGACGCTTAATGACTGAGCCACCCAGGAGCCCCAAGATTTCATTCTTTGTGATGGCCATGTAATATTCCATTATATTTATATATACATACCACATCTTCTTCATACCTTCTTTAGTCGATGGCTATTTTGGCTCTTTCTATAATTTGATTATTGATAGTGCCGCTATAAATGTAAGGGTGCATGTGGCCCTTTGGGTCAGTATTTTTATATGGTACAAAATCTAGTAGTGGAATTGTTAGGTCATGTGATAGTGCTATTTTTTAACTTTTTGAGGAACCCCCATACTGTTTTCTAGAGTCGCTACAGTTTGCATTTCCAAAAACCCTGTAAGAAGGTTCTCCTTTCTCCACATCCTTGCCAACATCTGTTATTTCCTGAGCTATTAATTTCAGCCATTCTAATAGGTGTGAGTGGTATTCCTTCATGGTTTGATTTGCATTTCCCTGAAGATGCATGATGTTGAGCATCTTTTCATCTATCTGTTGGCCTTCTGGATGTCTTCTTTGGAAAAAATGTCTATTCGTGTTTTCTGTCGATTTCTTAACTGGAATATTTGTTTTTGGGTGTTGAGTTTGATAAATTCTTTAGAGATTTTGGATACTAACCCTTTATTGGATATGTCATTTGCAAAAAACTTCTCCCATTCCATAGGTCACCTTTTAGTTTTATTAATTGTTTTCTTTTCTGTGTGGAAGCTTTTTATCGTGATAAAGTCCCAATAGTTCATTTTTTGCTTTTGTTTACCTTGCCTCTGGAGACATATTTAGTAAGAAGTGGTTCACTTTAATGTCCTCTGCACAATATAGACACACATACACACATCTCCCCACCAAACGCACATATGGTTTGCTCTTTACAACATGATTTATGCCACATTTTGGCAAACTGATAATATTTATCTTATATGACTATACAAATAACATTTCTTCTCAGTTGAAGGGTTATTATGAAAATTTTTGTATATTTTTCCCAAGAATTAGTAACTCTTTTATATTCTTAATTTTCTTTTTACAATTTAATGGTTTTTCCAAATGTTCCAATGCCCATTAACATTTTTTTTCAAAGTGCTTAAGCATATCCAATAATATGATGTCCATTTTTTTTT
>NW_023238524.1:0-1156 GCF_002007445.2 Ailuropoda melanoleuca | reverse complement strand
CAGGAAGTACAGTTGCTAGTTTGTGGATTTCTGGCATGAGAAATCAAGGTAAATCAAAATCACAAATCTCTCTTTTGGAAGATGCATAAAAACTCTGATTTGCTAAAAGAAAAAAGTCAACAAACACAAGTAGTCGTTACCAATTAGCATGAATCTGATAATTTTAAGGCATTTTCATAAACACTACAGTTGATGAGCTTATAATTATCAACTCTGTTTCTTCCTTTTTAAAAATCCAACCTTCATTATCACATTGTGAACTATCACTCAGTGGCAAATTACAATTCTCATTTAGGTAACACTGTAATAAGCATTAAAGAAAATTAAAATTAACTCTGTAACTTACTACTTACATAAACAGTGAAATTATACGTGTATGTGTGTGTATATTCAAAACAGGTAGTGAATACATTTATTTAAGCATATTCATATTTGCATATATAGGTTTCCAATAGCTAAATACTATGCTAGAAAAATCTAAGAATCTTGTTTACTGATCTGTAAATGAAATCCTTAAAGGGTGACATATAATATGAATTGAAATACTCACTGTGGAAGGATTGAAGAATATTGATTGTCCACTCATCTGTTAATCTTCCTGTTTTTGTTATCTGGATACATTTGAGTTGGTTTGAAGATTCTCTTGATTCAATCCAACAAATCATGTCTTCGTTATAAATAAAATCCAGAGTATGAATTTCATTTCCATTGACTGAGCTCAGGGTTGCCATTTTACTTCCATTAAGATAGAAAACCTCAATTGTTTCAGAATTTGCAATTAACAGCATAGGCAACCTATCTGTAGGTTCTGGAATAAAAGAGAAAGAGAGAAGTGAGTTCAATGAGTCAAATTTTTTACTTTCACAATTTTGCATCACTTACTAAAACCAATTTGTATATTTTAGTGCATCTTTAAATTTAAAAAAATGCTTGCAAAAGTATTTATTAATAATTCCTATATATGCTTCACTATGTATTTCAGTTAACTTCTCTAGGAAAACATAGACCACTGAGCATATGTATTCTTTATTTTCTTAGTTGTAATGTGTTGTGTAAACATGAGGACGATGCTATTTACTTTCATTGTTGGTAAATAAATAAGTGCTGTGAGTTGTCATTTGTTTTTTGGTTTTGTTTTGTTTTTTGTTGTTTGTTT
>NW_023238523.1:6648-7178 GCF_002007445.2 Ailuropoda melanoleuca | reverse complement strand
CATATGTAAAATTGTCTTCTATGGTGTATCTCTAGAATCCTCATAGAAGAAAATCAAACAATGCAACGCGTTTTATTTTATTATTTGCATATAGTTGACACACAATGTTACATTAGTTTCAGGTATACAATATAGTGATTCAGATTCTCTACATTATGCTATGCTTACCACAAGTGTAACTACTATCTGTCACCATAAAACACTGTTACAGTATATTGACTGTATTCCCTATGCTGTGCCTTTTATTTCCATGACTTTCATTCCATAGCTGGAAACCTTTAACTCCCACACCCTTCACCCAATTTGCCCATCCTCCAACCCTTTCCTCTGGGCAACCACCAGTTCTCTTTATTTATAGGACTGATTCTTTTTGTGTCTCTGTTCATTCAATTTTTTGTTTGTTTTTTTAGATTCCACATATGAATGAAATCATATGGGATGTGTCTTTGTCTTTCTGATTTATTTTACTTAGCATGATACCCTCTAGATCCACCCATATTATCACAAATAGCAAGGTATCATTCTTTTTT
>NW_023238523.1:0-1045 GCF_002007445.2 Ailuropoda melanoleuca | reverse complement strand
GGCTGAGTATTGGATGACAAATGGTAATTAGCAATATGAAGGAAGGGATAGGGTTAGAATTTTAAGAAGAGACAATATGTTGTGTGAAGATGTCAATGCCTAAACCTGCAATGCCAATTCAGGAAACTGCATTTATTTTAGTTAAACTGTAGTCAAGAATAAATATGCAGAAGCAGCAAAAATGCACTGATATGATCACAAAGTGCTTATATATCTAGCTAGGTGTTTGAGTTTTATACTAACATGTATGTGTTTATGAAAGAGAATGACATATTTGCATTTTAGAAATATCCTTGTATGAGCTGTTTGGAGAATAGATTGGAGGAGAAGACATACTGGAAGAAAGTAGAAGAAAATTTTATGATTCAGAGAGATGCTAATGAATATTGGTGCTAAATCCTGGCTAGTAAAACGTTGAAGTAGACAATTGAAAGATGCAAAGTTCAGGGTTTATACTGATCAGATGTAGGGAATCAGCAATAAGCATGCATCTAGAATAAATTTTATCTTTCTAACTTGGATAATTTTTTGAATAGTATTGCTATCTATTGTCACTGAAAGATATCAGAAGAGGAATCTTTAGGTAGTGGGATGTGCATGGGATAATGGGATGATAAGATATTAAGTACAAATGTGGAACTGTTTAATTGAATGTTATAAGGGACATTTAAGTGAAAATGTTCGGTAAGCAATTAGTTGTTTATTTCAGGAACTCATTGGAAATGAGGCTGATGAATAAATGTTATTTGTGTATCACCAGAAAGTTACAGGCTGCTGTAATCTCGGGCTTGGAAAATTTTACTCTGGTGAGCCAGAGCATGTGATACTAACATTTAATGATGATTATAGGAAGATTAGTTTATAAAGGAGACTGATAATTAGCTGAAGTCAGGCAAACAGAATACTGCCAGGAGAGAAGGGAAAATGTTAAAAGTGGATGTGTATAAATATATTTAAGGATTTTTTTGACCTATGGTCTGCTTTGCTTGATGCCTTTTAGAATGTTAGTAAGATTTTGAAGCTTTAATGACATTTGATGGTAATG
>NW_023238522.1:345-616 GCF_002007445.2 Ailuropoda melanoleuca | reverse complement strand
GTGAAGACTAGTAGAGAGCAGACTGTCAAACACAAGCTATTATCATGGTCATTACTGTTATTACTCTGGTTATTCTCACAGCATGAAGAAAGGGGAGAGTAGTGGAAGAAACAGGAGGGAAGAAACCCCCAGGGCCTGGAAGCTCAGGTTCTCCTCCTAGCATGAGCTCAATGGGAACGCCCCCCCCCAGGGTCATGGTTTCCCACCTCGCTCCTCGAGCAGTCCCATGAGGCAAGCAGAGCTACATGGTTTTTTTAAATAATAATTTTTT
>NW_023238522.1:0-151 GCF_002007445.2 Ailuropoda melanoleuca | reverse complement strand
GTCCATAGTCTCTCGTGGTTCATTCCCCCTTCTGTTTACCCCCCCTTTCTTCTTCCCTTCCTTCTCCTACTGATCTTCCTAGTTTTTATGTTCCATAAATGAGTGAAACCATATGATAATTGTCTTTCTCTGCTTGACTTATTTCACTTAG
>NW_023238521.1:0-1156 GCF_002007445.2 Ailuropoda melanoleuca | reverse complement strand
GCAGTACAGAGCGAGCTGCTCAAGTTTCCACGGCAAGTCCCCCTTGTGGGGTGTCCAAGCCGTCCCAAGCAGATCCTGGAGAACGGAGGGGACTCAGGGGACGTGATAGGTGTATTCGGATATCTGAAGGGTGGTAGAGGGAGCAGGCATGGTTCCATTCTGGTGGTCTCTAGGGGGTGAGACTGTAGCTGGGGTTGGGGGAGCTTCCAGAAGCAGAGATCAGCGAATCCCGAGTAGCATCCTCAGAGAGCTGGCTTTGAGCCAAACCGCTGAGTTTCAATCTTGGCTCTCCTACCTACTAGCTGAAGAGAGTCTCTGTGCCTAGTTTCCTCATCTGTCCAACGGAGTTAACAAGTCCTATTCTGTGCTGTTTCCGTGAAGATGGAATGAGATATCCTATGGAAAGCTCTCAAAATAGTGCCTGGAGCAGAGGGAGCCCTCCATAAGCACAATGAACGCGATGATGCTTTTGGTGAGTGATCTGTGTACCCAGGAGCTCCCTGACCTCAGTGGCCACAGTACCTTTGCTTAATTGGGTAAGCCCGTGCCTCTACCCAGTATGGCTTTAGAAAACCCTGCTTTTATCAGGCTTTCCTCTTCATGCTGGCTCTTCCTTGTCCCCTCAGCTGGTTGTCTGTCTCCTCAGCTGCTGTCTTGGTGGGTCACCATTCGCTGGACAGGCGGGCTTCCTCCAGGCTGAGTAGCTCTTCCCTGTCCTGCTCCACCCAAGCATGAGCCCAGACTTTTCTTAATCTCCCCCAGCACTGCACACCCACCGTATCATTTCGTAACATCCCCTCCGTGTGGGGGAGAGCCTTGGGTTCCTGGACCTCCCCCCACCCCCACCCCGGCACTTGCTGGCTGCCTGTCCGACGGTCACTGCTGCACATCTCCAGACTTGGGGACCCATCAAGCCAACTCTGAGTGGTTCACACCCTTTAAACTGTGTGACTTGCCTTAAAATGCTGCCCTTTGGCCAGATCCTTTCCTTCTTTCTACTCCAGCCCAGGCAATGGTGTGCTGGTAAATCAACTCTCAAAAAAAGAAAAAAAATCTATGATTTGTAGCATGTGCCAATTTCTGTGGTATAAATACTCCCACCACCGTCTATTTCAAGCTACCAGCAGTTTAACAACTAGCTCACACAATTCTTGCA
>NW_023238520.1:0-1156 GCF_002007445.2 Ailuropoda melanoleuca | reverse complement strand
AGGAAGAAATGAGTATAAAGGGTGAAGGTCATCGTGCAGTATGAAAGCCACTTATGGAGAATCCAAGACAAGCATGATGTGAGGCTTGACACAATCATCAGTGTGCTGCTGAATTTTCTAGGAGCCAGAGTCAAAAGGAAACACAATCAGTCTTAAATTATCCTTCAGATTTCTTTTTTTCACTGAAGACACATTTTCCCCACAGGATCTTCTAGAAGGAGCCATCGGGGCGGCAGGTGGAGGAGTAATTTGGTCTCCGAGCAAATGGCTGTCTGAGAAGCTCAGAGTGCTATTTTGACTTGTTTTGGGGCTTTGCAGATATAATAACCAGCAGTCTTACATTTTATTGAACTCCATTATATATCAGGCATAGTGCCTGGTGATTTATTTCTTTTAATCTTAACACATCCCTGCTCCCCAGATGCTACTTTCCTCCTTTTTCAGGTGAGGAAATTGAAATTCAGAGAAATAACTTGATGAATTTCGGCAGCTGTCTGTACTCAGATTGCTAAAAATAATTGACATCTAGATAAGTGGATTGTTGATTCACATTTTGTGGGTGTATGTGTTTGAGTATGTACTTACTTTTTTGGAAAGGAAAATGAAAAATAAGACTGGCCGTTCTTCGATCATTGTCTGACTGGGAACATGATCACTTTGGAGGGGACTGGGTTGTGGGCCAGGGTCCGTGATGTGCACTGTCATCCACGCTCTCTGTTCCTGAGTGGTGTGCTGTTACTCTCAGTGCACACGGCCAGTTCTGACTTCTGTTCTTTTAATTTTCGTATAGAGAGAAAAGGAGCAACAGGAGGAGAAGAGGAGTTTGGTCAGGAACACAGTGAAGAATGAAGCCAGTGAAAGAAGAGCTATGATAACCCCTGCTCTCCGGGAAGCCCTCACTAAACAAGGTGCAAATCCTCCGGAAGTGAGGTCACAGTACTACCCTCTTAAGCCTCCTAGTTGAACACCTAAGTGAGGGAGCCTGAGATAGGGATTGCCAAGAGGAAAGAAGGTTTAGGAGGTCCTTCTGTGGTTAGCCCAGCAGCTGTGTCACGTTTCGCTGTTGAGGGAGCCCCCTCTTGTTCCTGTGGATCACTTGTGTGTTGGCTGCTGAGCCAGCACATTTCCCCTCTGCTTGGTTTATTGGGATGTTAGC
>NW_023238519.1:0-1156 GCF_002007445.2 Ailuropoda melanoleuca | reverse complement strand
ATATGTGTAATTAATGTACACATAATATATAATATACATATATAGTATACATATATATAATATATGTATATATGTATACACACATACACACACATAAAATGGAATATTATTCAGCTATAAAAAAGAATGAAATCTTGCCATTTGTGATGCTATGGATCGACCTCAAGGGCATTATGTGAAGTGAAATAAATCAGAGAAAGACAAATACTATGTGATCTCTCTTATATGTGGAATCCAAAAGTATATATTTATATTTATATTATTGATGATTGCCAGAGGTGGGTGGGAGAGATGGATGAATTTTTTTTGTTTTTGTTTTAGTTTAAATAAATCGAGTTAAAGAAAGTCTCCTGTGTTTTATCATTCCTCTAATTAAGAAGTTCCTGCTTACATCCTGTTGAAATTTTTCCTGCTCCATTTTCCATTAGTTCTCCAAGCAGCAATTACATTTACCTCCCTGATTTTGGTGAGGCCTCAGGTGTTGGTCCTCCCAAAATATTTTGTGGTTGTGAGCTAACTTGGGAAGCACATTCTTTTCCTCATTATTCAGTATTGTTTGATGAAGCACCAGGGAATATTCTGGAACTTGCAGCATGAATCAGGCATGGTGTAATCACAGCAGGAGAGAGCAATGTATAGGGCCTGAGGAGTGAATTGGGCAATCCCTCAAAATCATGGAGTGTCCTTGTTAGCCTCTGTTGCTCACAGATCCTCACATCCAAACCAGGACATTGTAGCATCTGGGAAAGAATTGTGCAGTATGAAATCCTGTGCGCCTGTAGCCAGAAACATTTCCTCTTAGAAGACTCAAACCTCTGTAAAAGAGGTGAACAAGGGTGAGACAAAGAAGCGTGTGCAGCACTACATTTTAAGAGACAGTCTCAGCAGCTAAGCCTGTACTTGTGTGACCATGAAAGCAAGTGCCTTCTTACACTGTGTGCTCTAGATGCCTGCTTGCTTTATTCTAGTCACAGACCCTGGATGAAAACAAGTCTTTTGAGGAGAGCACCATGCTTCTCAAGATGTGAATGCATTTCTATTATGCTTTTGCCCACAAAGCATAATAGCAAGTGCTTGGGATGGGAAGAGAGGATTCTGCTGTCCGGGGGCAAGGGTTGTGTGTTAATCAGGACCCTATGGTTGTAAGCAACAGAAC
>NW_023238518.1:0-1156 GCF_002007445.2 Ailuropoda melanoleuca | reverse complement strand
TGATATAAGGATTACAGCCATTTTAAGTAGGTCTCAGAAGGTCATTGCGTTTGTGAACAGGTTGCTTCCTCAGCAGTGTTAAAGAACTATGTTACTGTTTGAAAATACTTGGATATTTTGTTTTTGTTTTTGTTTTAAATGAGAATCCAGTTCTGGCATTAAAGACCTGTTTCTGTAGCTGCAGCCTCTGGTAAGGTGAGACTTGATTAGGATGTCCCCAAATGTAGGCATTATTTAGAATGTTGGGAGTATGGTGTGCTGCTGTTGTGAACCAGAAAAAATTATACCTGTAGGTGGGTGATAAATTCAGTCGTATTTAACTAGTAAAGTGTAAGTTTTGGTATTGACCTATGAATTGCAAGTAGAGTAATTACTGCAGTCATTATCTCTAACTTCTTTAAGTGAAAATAAAGTAAGTTCCCTTCCCTCTTCCCAGGAATTCAGCTGCCAATTCAAGTAAAATGTTTGGATAATACTGATATACATAATTCACTTTAGCTTGCTTTTGGCAAATATTCAGTAATGAATTGCATGCAGTCTATAACCAAAATATGAACAGATCACATAAGCTTAAAAGGGAACTGTAAAGAATGGTTTTAATTGGTGACCATGACAGTCTGATCATTTTTTCTTTTAAATATCTTCTACGTGTCTTTCCACATTTCTCCTTAAGCAACGAAATTGTATTTTTTAAGGAGATTAATAAACAGTTTTCAAAAGTAAAAAAAAATTGAGAGGCAGTTAGTGTGATTTGTGTGCGTGTGTATGTTTCTTTTTTTATCATTATAATGCTATGTTAGTCACCATGTGTATGTGTTTCTAATTTAGTGTATTGTGTAAACACCAGTTAGTAAGCAGTACTTACTGAACTCAGTACCAAAAATTATAGAAATAAGAACACAGTTTCTATCAAGGCTGCTGTCTTCCTTGTTTTGTTTCAGGATCAGATTTTTTTATGTGCAGATCTATTACTTGGAAGAAAGTTTAGAATTTGAGCTGTTTTTCTGCAGGAACAGAAGACGTTTCTCTTTCTCATATATTATAAGTGGAGTGAACAGATACGTTATTTTGGAAGAGAAAACAGTAGTGCTATATTAATTTATATATCAGACTCCTGTGATTACTCTCCTTACTGTTAAATTTTTATCTTTTTTTT
>NW_023238517.1:0-1156 GCF_002007445.2 Ailuropoda melanoleuca | reverse complement strand
ATGCAAACAGAGTCTTCAAAGCCTTCTGCACATTTATGCTCATGCTTTTATTTCTTTCCCTTTCCATGAGGACATACCTGCACCAGTCGGCCAGAGGATGAGAGAGCAGGAAGGGTGAGTCAGTCTTGTCGTCCCAGCTAGGGTCCCAGCTAGAGCAGAGAGCCTAGCAGATCAGCAGACGCCTGAGTCCGCCTCCCTTCCCCTCCGCCAGCCTAGCTCAGGTAGCTGACCTGTCCAGCCAACCCATGAACGCATGAGCCAAAAGACATGTTTTCTGTTTATTGTATGCCACTGAGGTTTTATGATTCTTGTTACACAAGATTATGGTGGCAAGAGATGACAGATATAACTCCTGTCTGTAACTCATCCCCCAAATCCAAGTTAGTAGTCCAGTGACATCCATTATACTTCTGTGATATCATCTCATGCACATTTCTGTCCTTTTTAATGATCATTACAACTATTCTAGATAAATTCCTCATTGCCAGTATATTGGGCTACTGTAATAGCCTAGAATCGTGTCTCCTTGCTTCCAAATCTTTCCCCTTTTCAACTTAACCTACACAAAAGTGATTAGGCATTTTGCTTAGAAGAGAGTCCTGCTATTGCCACTCACTCCTCAAGAGCCTTCAATGGTTTCCTTATTTCCCTAACAGCAAAATCCTTAGCGTTCAATCACACCACACCCATTGTCTGGTTGCATACCTTCTTCTAGCTTTCCCCTTCATTCTCCTTTTCCCTTATCATGCTGTGCTTCCTCTCTTTGCTCTCTGATGTTTATCCAAATGCAATCCCTTCCCTCTAGAATTCCCTGAACTCCGTTTCCAGACATCTACACCTTACCATTCCTACATATCTCAAGATCTTATGTCTTTACCCTAGGAAACTTTTCCTGATTCCCAATTTTGAGTCCTCCTCACATCTTTATCCTACTTAAGGGATTCTGAGCATTCACTCTACCCCTCATTTGTGTATAGGACTTGTGTATACCACGATATTTGTTTCCTATGGTGACCATACCAAAGTACCACAAACTGGGAGCTTTACAACAGCAAAAACTTATTCTTTCACACTTTTGGAGGTTAGAAATCCAAAATCAAGATGTCGGCAGGGCCACGTTCCCTGTGAAGCTTTTGGTGGGGCGGGGGTGTGTGTG
>NW_023238516.1:0-1156 GCF_002007445.2 Ailuropoda melanoleuca | reverse complement strand
CCCCCAACCCCCGCCCATGGTCCAGGACCGTCCAATCCTCTGCCAGGGCATGGAGACTGTACTCATTCCAGCACTCTGCCCAGGCCCACCTGCCTCTCTTGGCAGGTAGAAAGCACAGGCTATCTCAGCAAGCACAGTGTCACAGGACAAGAAAGGACCTGGACACAGAGCTGGGAGAGACTAAGAAGCCTCTCTGACCAATGTACCATCCCTGAGAAGCAGGGTGAGGATGCCACCTGGTCTCATTACAGATTCTCTGTTCTTTTCCCCTAACCCGGTCAAGTTGGTCAGACACAAGCCAGCCCCCTTCTCTATCTCCCAGCATCATTTCAGAGTTAGGAGCCAAGTTAGGCAGGATGGGGGACTAACGAAACATAGCAAAGCCACCTCGTGCTCCAGAGATGTGGGCATAGCAGTGTCAGGAGAAATGTCTCAGAGCTGTGGTCTGAATAAGCTGAAATGGGTGCCTGCTTTTCATGTGTCAGTGGCTATGGCTTGAACATTAAACATACAAAAAGAAGAGGCAGAGAGAAAGGAACTTGGAACAACCAGGGAGGACTGTCTAGTATATCCAAGGTCACAGCTAGGAAATTACAATGGTAACATGAAAGCTTTTTCATTATAAAGGTAAAAATGGCCTTTGATGCTTGGTGTCTTAATGTAGATCATGACTCAGGAAGCTACCCACCCATTCCTTCATAGGGTATCCCCAGCATACTTTTACTGGCTTTTTCTCCCTCCATCTCTGACAGCCACGCACCATAATCCACAGCCTTGCACACACCACTCTTCAGGGGTGAGCTCTGGGCCATGTGAGGCTCTCCTCTCTATCCAGAATGTTCTGATAAATTCCTACTAATCCCTGAAGTGCCAGATCAAACAAACACTTTGTCTTTCTGAGAAGTTGCCTCCAACTTTCTTAGACCATTAGCCATACTCCCATTTGTAACTCAACATATATCCAACTCTATGAATGTTCCTGTCAGCTGGTGCTAGAATTACTCAAATCCTTATGTTTCCACAGCTAGTCTACAAACTCTCTGAGGTGAAGATAATATCACATTCACTTCTATGTCCTCTCAGTGACCAGAAAATGCAGATTTTAAATAAACACTGGTTGAATAAAAGGAGAAATTAGTGGATCAAGAAACTAATT
>NW_023238515.1:0-1588 GCF_002007445.2 Ailuropoda melanoleuca | reverse complement strand
TAGCTTCTTCTCTTAATTGTGGTTTTCATAATATAAATCTGCCATTTACCATCAGATTTAACCCAAAAATGTATAAAATGGAGCTGCTGAGTAGCTACATTTGCACCTCATAGCTTTCCTTCATTGGTTGGACAAATGAGAGAAGAAATATTTGTCAAAATTACAGATACACTATTTCCTAACAGGACTGACTCTAAATCATTTTAAATTAATCTTGAGAAGAACTCTTCAGCTTTGTGGTCCNTGTGGTCCACTTTTTTTGCTCTTAATAATAATCTATTAATGTTCTTTTTGTTGGTACTTCTCTTGTAGCCTGAGGCCATGGATCAAGGAAATTATTCTAGGGTGGCTGAGTTTGTGTTTTTGGGACTCTCTAGTCCTGAGAACTCCAGTACTTCTTCTTTGTGTTGTTTAACTTCTTGTACATCACCATTGTGTTCGGCAAACTCCTCATTGTTCTCACTGTGATTTCTGATCCTGCCCTGCACGCACCCATGTACATCATGCTTAGTAACCTCTGTTCTTGATGTGTTTCTAGCCACTTATGCAACCCCCCAAGATGATTCATGATTTCCTTCATGAATCTAAAACCATCTCCTTTGAGGGCTGCATGGCCCAGATATTCTTGCTCCATGTCTTTGCTGGTGGTGAGATGGTACTTCTTGTAGCCATGGCTTATGACAGGTATGTAGCCATATGCAAACCTCTCCATTATACAACCATCATGAACCTGTGCAGGTGTACACGCCTGGTGGTAGGCTCTTGGGTCATTGGGATCATGCACTCCCTGAGCCAGTTAGCTTTCACTATAAACTTGCCTTTCTGTGGCCCAAATATAGTGGCTAGTTATAACTGTGATCTTACCTTGGTCATTAAACTTGCCTGTACAGATACTTATGTCCCTGAAGTGTTGATGCTTTTGGACTGTGCTCTCATGGGGGTGACTTCGTTCTTACTCTTGCTGATCTCCTACACCATTATCCTAATCACTGTACAACATCATTCCTCAGTGGGTATAGCCAAAGCCTGCAGCATTCTGGCTGCCCACATCACTGTAGTGACTCTCTTTTTTGGGCCCTGTATTTTCATTTATGCCTGGCCTTTCAGCAGCTTCCCAGTGGATAAAGTCCTTTCTGTGTTCTCTACAGTTTTTACAACTATATTGAACCCCATTATCTACACACTGAGAAACAAAGAGGTGAAATTAGCAATGCATAAGCTGAAGACCAGGTATGTGAGTTCCAGGCTGCTCTCCCAGCTGTCTCTCACAAGATAGCTTTGTTGAACTGAGTAGACAAGAAGAAACTTCAGGAAACATAGACTTACTTTTTTCTTGTGGATCCAACATTTTAAAAAGTTACCTTATTTGTTTGAAATAATAAATGTATGTTACTTGTTATGTATTTGAAGTNCTTGTTATGTATTTGAAGTAAAGAAACCTCACGTGATTATACAGTTTCTAAGCTAAGAAGTTGCTTATATGTGCTACCTAAAGCCAGTAACAAGATGTTTCAAAAATTATATAATTTAAATTTTATGAAATTAATTTCATAAAAATTTAGGTGGATATCCATATTGGATAAACAAA
>NW_023238514.1:0-1156 GCF_002007445.2 Ailuropoda melanoleuca | reverse complement strand
TGCCTAGCCCTTGTTTTCCCCCTGTGTTTGTATGCTACATCCCACCCTGATGGGCCCAAACCCAGGCTCTTTTTACCCTGGGGCACAGTTAGCACGCAAAACGGTGTTTGTTTGCACAACCTGCGAAATGCTAATTCAGGCCGGTGCAGCTGCCCTTTTGTCCCGAAGCAGAATGACTTTGAGTCAACTGAAAATAACAAATGTTTCTTGGTCTGCTGTGTCTGGTTGGTGGGACTGAGGATTAAAATACAATAAAACAAAACAAACCATGTTAACAGGTCCTCCTAATAAGGAGAGGCAACAGTTCCATGATTAATCTTCCCCAAAGGGTACTTTGTCTGAAAATCTTTGGTGGCCTCCAGAAAACCTACTGGTTCTTAGCACTTGACAATTTTCACTGCCATCTACCTGTCCACACCTGTGTGCCTGTCCTCTCTGCTCTAGCTGCAACTGTACCCTCCCACCTCAGCCAGTTCCTGTCTTAAACCTGCGGGTTATTGGCTTGTAGCTGTAATGAGGGCTGTTGGATATTCCAGTCCGGGGCTTTGGGCAATAGTGTGCCCTGGGGACATGGCCTTAAGATCTGAAGCATAGGGATATACATTGGTCTGCTGTATCTGCCATAATAAAATACCAGACTGGCTGGGTTAAACAACAGAAATTCATTTGCTCATTGTCCCGGAGGCTGAAAGTCTAACATCAGGGAGCAGGCTGCATTGCTTTCCTCTCTCCTTGGCTTGCCTGTGGCCATCCTGTTGCTCTCCGTGCACACATATCCCTGCTGTCTCTCTCTCTCTCTGTCTTAATTTCTTCTTTTTGTAGGCGCACCAGTCAGATTGGATTAGGGCCCACTCTAATGATCTCATTTTAACTTAATCACCTCTTTAAAGACCCCCATGTCCAAATACAGTCATGTGTGAGGTACTTGGGGTTAGAGCCTGTTAGAAGAATAAAGAAAGAAAGAAACAACAGGTCCCAAATGGAGTCACTTTCGCTAAGCCCTACCAAGATTTAATACCTAACCTAATGGCAGGTTCAGTCTCCCCCTGCAATGGAATTTTAAACCGATCAGTCTGGAATTTCCTGATCAGTCCTAGTGAGGAAGTCTGCATAAGACCCCCTGCCTTTTCTTAAGGGAAGGTAACTTTGCCTGATA
>NW_023238513.1:0-1156 GCF_002007445.2 Ailuropoda melanoleuca | reverse complement strand
TTATACGCAACTAATGAATCATCGAACTTTACATCAGAAACCGGGGATGTACTGTATGATGACTAACATAATATAATAAAAAAACATTAAAATAAAAAAAACATATCTAACACTAATTTAGGGACAGCTGGATGAAAATAAAAATTAGACCCAAAGAAAATGTACAGAATGAAACACAGAAATAAACACAATTTGTAAAATTAGTTTTATTTTAAACTAGTTCATGGATGTTTTCCATAACTGTCCTTACTGTATACTAGGGTTTTATTGCTTTAACAATAGAAATGTGTTTTATCATGTTGATAGAAAATAATTTACTTGAGTGATTTTCTATGGGTGTGCACTTATTTTAGTTACTTTTACTTATGGTATTCTACATTAAATATTGTGCTAGAGAGCTAAAAGCAGTCTGATTTGTTTTTCCAACGTGAAAACATACTTTTTCTTCTGTATTTTCATATATTCTGTTGTTTACTTCTTAATCTCAAGAGTTTTCACAGGCAGTAAGTAATCATCTGCTTTTCTTTCTTTCTTTTTTTTTTTTTTCCTTTAAGTAATAGGTCATCTTGATGTTCAAAGTCAGGTATTTTTCTATTTCAGCAACGTTTTAATTAGTATTATTAGTAGCATTATCATATTTAAAGTCTCTTTCTGTTCACTCCTGGAACATCTCATTTGTTGTTTTGTTTTTTTTATTATTATGTTCAGTTAGCCAACACATAGCACATCATTAGTTTTTGTTGAGTGTTCAACGATTCATTAGTTACATGTAACACCCAGTGCTCTTCACAACATGTGTGCACCTTAATACGCATTACCTGGCTAACCCATTCCCCCATCCCCGTCCCTTCTGTAACCCTCAGTTTGTTTCCCGGAGTCCAGAGTCTTCATGGTTTGTCTCCCTCTCTGATTTCTTCCCATTCAGTTTTCCCTTCCTTCCCCTGTGGTCCTCTGCTCTATTCCTTATGTTCTACATATGAGTGAAATCATATGATAATTGTCTTTCTCTGCTTGACTTATTTCACATAGCATAATCCCCTCCAGTTCCATCCATGTTGCTGCAACTAGTGGGTATTCACCCTTTCTGATGGCTAATATTCCATTGTATATATGAACCACATCTTCTTTATCCATTCATCTGTTGAAGGGCATCTCG
>NW_023238512.1:0-1156 GCF_002007445.2 Ailuropoda melanoleuca | reverse complement strand
TTCTATAAACAGAATTGCAAAACTAAATAAAATATTAAGTCTTAGGTCTTAAAATATAGTAACGGGGGTGCTGGGTGGCTCAGTTGGTTAAGTATCTGTGCCTGCATTGGGCTCCCCACTTAGTGGAGAGCCTGCTTCTCTCTCTCCCTCTCCCTCTCCTGCTCCCACTGCTTGTGCTCTCTCTCTCTGTCAAATAAATAAATAAAATCTTAAAATAAAATAAAATAAAATACAGTGAAAAAAAGAACAATAATTATATGTAACATTTTGTGTTCACTTTAATAATAATTCTTACTATTGATTCTAGGTTTAAGAGTTATACCAATTGGTAATTTATTTTGCCATGTTAATATATATGACCAATGTGGAAGAACTAACATTGTTGAAAGTTTTCTAATGCTAACTACATATGGAATTGCATGTGGATATAGTTTTCATTACTAAAAGGCCATGTTAATTTGTATACTTATTTGCCATTTGCTCTTCTCACTAGAAATTTTATCATGGAGTTGCTTCAAATTCACTAAACTCTATAGTGAATATGAACCATTTAGTTACCCAGTTGTTTTTGTTAAGTCTGAGTGTGTGGGTCCTTTATGGGCTATCCCCCAGATTGTTACTCTGTGAGTCTTAGGACAGGAGCCCCATTGAATTTCAAAGGTAGATGGTTTGGGGCTCATCTCTCAGTTGCAGGTCTTAAAAGGAAAGGTGGGCGATATCAGGTTCGAACCCTCCACTTCTCAGGGAGAAGTTTTGAGTTGCCTCCTGGTTGTGGGTTGGTGCTCCCAGGGGTGGAGTTTATGGCAAGATCATTTCCTAGTTTCTTATAGTCACTTTGATATGGTTTTCTTCTCATATGCTGATTGTGCCTTTTTCACTCAGTCAGCCTTTAGGTTTTGTTTTATTTTGTTTTTAACAGGAAGTTGTTCCATACATAGCTCTAAGCTCAACATGTCTGTTAGAGGAATGAGTTGAGGGGGCGCCTGGGTGACTCAGTCAATTAAACATGGGATTATCGGTTTCTGCTCACGGTTGTGAGATTAGCCCCAGAGTGGGATCCACACTCAGCAGGGAGTGTGCTTGAGATTGTCTCCCCCTTTCCCTCTTCCCCTCCCCCTGCTTGCACTCTCTCTCTCAAAATAAATAAATTAAATAA
>NW_023238511.1:0-1156 GCF_002007445.2 Ailuropoda melanoleuca | reverse complement strand
TAAAGTTTATGGCACATGGCATTGTTAAGGACCTGACACTTGATAAATTATGCAGGGTGGGGGAAAATAACCCTGTCATCTCACATTGGAGATCAGCATCCATTTTCTACCCCCCAAGAACAAATTTGACATCTACAGAAATCATGTATGTGATCTAGTCAAAGCTCATCTCCTGTGTTATCACCACCCACTACGAAAACTTGTTGCAATGAAGGGTTAGAGCTCAGAGCAACCAAAGAAGGGAAATTCAATTTTGTTCCCTGTTACATGAAATGACCACAAAATAGCCCCAAATAAGTCTAGTCACGTTATGAACCTGACAAAATCCAGATGCGTCTGAAATCTCCCTCCACTCCTTGACGTTTAAATAAATGTGACAAATAGCAAAAGGAATGCAATTTAGTTCAGGTGTCCAAAGCATCCTGTTCTGTTAGAAATCTACCCTATGATGTTTGGCAATCCAAAATATCTTTTGATGTTTCTTTCCATGTAAAATGAAGCTAATAATTTTAGGGTTTTTTTAAATCTGTCGAGTGTTATTAAGGATTACTAAAGTGAAGGAGAATGGATACAAAAGAGATTCCTGATGCCTCTTTTCAACCAAAAATATGTAATTTTGCCTTCAGCAGCCCGCAGCAAACTGGCAGAGTTCCTATTGGACAATGAACCAACAAACAGTCTGGAACACTTAGCAAAGAAAATAAGTGATCTATTCTCTTTGGATACTAGCCCTGAATAGGAGGGGTGAGGGTCAATCCATCACGGAAAGGAACTGTTTTCTTGGCAAAGATGCATGGAAATTCTACAATGATGTTAGTTCCTGTAACAAGCACAAACAATTTTGATAAACCAGTGAACATCAGAAAGCACTTCCTTCAGCTAGAAAAACTACCAGAGAATGAATTGAGGTCTTCATCTCACACACTCCAAAATTGGAGGTGCTAGATTCTGTAATGAAAATATAACTTGGTTGTACAATCACACTAAAGTAAATGTTACACTTACACCATGCGGAAGAGGTTATGGCAGAAACTGCTAACTGGATCCTATTATCTAAG
The DNA here is from genome assembly GCF_002007445.2 of Ailuropoda melanoleuca. Lineage (NCBI taxonomy): Eukaryota > Metazoa > Chordata > Mammalia > Carnivora > Ursidae > Ailuropoda > Ailuropoda melanoleuca. The sequence continues at coordinate 98 of NW_023238511.1, read as the reverse complement.
GCATATAGCTGCCTGACTGATGCTGACATTTCCTACCCATGCTTCCAATTAGCTGCAGCCACAGGACAAATTGTGACCAAAGGGTTATGAGTGGGAAT
>NW_023238510.1:6242-7245 GCF_002007445.2 Ailuropoda melanoleuca | reverse complement strand
TTCAAAGAAGACATCCAGATGGCCAACAGACACATGAAAAGATGCTCAACATCACTCATCATCAGGGAAATTCAGATGAAAACCACAATGAGCTATCACCTCATATCTGTCCAAATGGCTAAAATGAACAACACAAGAAGCAACAGGTGTTGGCAAGAATGTGGAGAAAAGGAACTCTTGTGCACTGTTGGTGGGAATGCAAACTGGTGCAGCCACTGTGGAAAACAATAGGGAAGTTCCTCAAAAAATTAAAAATAGAATTGCTATATGATACACTACTGAGTATTTACCCCCAAAATAGAAAAACGCTAATTCGTGGGGTGTCTGGGTGGATCAGTCAGTTAAGCATCTAGCTCATGGTTTTGGCTCAGGTCATAAGCTCAGGGTCATGGGATCAAGCCCCATGTTGGACTCTGTGCTCAACACAGAGTCTGCTTGAGATTCCCTCTCCCTCTCCCTCTGTCCCTGCCCCCACCCATGTGCTCACTCTCTCTCTTTCTCAAATAATAAATAAATTCTTTTTTAAAAAGGCACTAATTCAAAAAGATACATGCACCCCTATGTTTATTGCAGCATTATTTACAGTAGCCAAATTATGGAGACAGCCCAAGGGTCCACTGATAGATGAATGGATAAAGATGTGGTATATATACACAATGAAATATTATTCCACCATAAAAAAGAATGAAGTCTTGCCATTTGCAACAACATGGTTGGATCTAGAGGGTATAATCCTAAGTGAAGTAAGTCAGAGAAAGACAAACGCCATATGATTTCACTTATATGTAGAATTTAAGAAACAAAACAAATGATAAAGAAAAAAGAGACAAACCAAAAAATAGACTCTTAACTATAGAAAACTGATGGTTATCAGAAGGGAGGTGGGTGGGGGGATGGGCAAAAGAGGTGAATTGGATTAAGAGTACACTTATGATGAGCACTGAGTAATTTATAGAATTGTCAAATTACTATATTGTACACCTGAAACTAATACAACACTGTA
>NW_023238510.1:0-6229 GCF_002007445.2 Ailuropoda melanoleuca | reverse complement strand
AAAAGAGACAAACCAAAAAACAGACTCTTAGCTATAGAAAACTGATGGTTATCAGAAGGGAGGTGGGTGGGGGGATGGGCAAAAGAGGTGAATTGGATTAAGAGTACACTTATGATGAGCACTGAGTAATTTATAGAATTGTCAAATTACTATATTGTACACCTGAAACTAATACAACACTGTAGGTTAATTATAACGGAATTGAAATAAATTAAAGACAGAAAATTTTAAAGAAAGAAATTGAATTAAGAAAATAGTCTTGTCTTTGCAACGTGCTTAAAAAGGTTGGTATTATGGGCGTAGGATCACTTTATCTCTTCTATTTGATATTTAGGTTGGAAAGTTAAGTGTTCAATTAAATAGCTGAAAACAGACTCTATCACTATTATTCTATTTAGAGCTCATTCATCAAATTAAAATAAATAACAATGGTATTTTGGAAGAAATTAAGCCTTAGCTATTACTGTAAAGGTAACTATTACATGACTAAGGAAAGCTCCCTTTATCTTTCTAAGAGAAACTTTTCTCTCCTTTGCTTTACTACAAAGGGGAAGATAGTATCAGAACACTACATTTTTTTTTTAAATTTATTTATTTGCCAGAGAGAGAGCACAAGCAGGGGGAGCAGCAGACAGAGGGAGAAGCAGGCTCCCCACTGAGCAGGGAGCCCGATGCGGGGCTTGATCCCAGGACCCTGGGATCATGACCTGAGCTGAAAGCAGACGCTTAACCTGCTGAGCCACCCAGGTGTCCCAGAACACTACATCTTAATTAATTCCTGAAAACCAGTTACTCACAGTCCTGGTCACATATAAAAATCACTCAAAAAACTTTTTAAATATACACGTTTTCCAGATCTGATGAATCAGAACCTCTGGGGGAGGAGGTTTCCAGATNTTGTTTCCGGACGAGTGCCTGAAAACCTCCCCCAAGTGAGTCCGATGCATATCAGAATTGATAAGCAGGAACTAGAGTCTAGAAGGAGAGTTTTCCTAACCTCTCTGAAGGGCAAGGCAGAGAATGGGCCATAATCTGGGAACTGGGGAAGGTGCAGAGATAAGTCTACCTGCATTATTACCTTAAATAAACTTTGACAGATGCTTGATGGGAGGCCAGGAAGTGTTGCCCAATGAGCCTCCGGTTCTAATACAGTCAAGCATGTCCAGATTAGCACTTGTCCCTTTAAAAGTGGTGAGAAGGGGCACCTGGTGGCTCAGTCGGTGAAGCTTCTGACTCTTGATTCCAGCTCAGGTCATGATCTCGGCTCAGGTCATGATTTTAGGGTCTTGAGATTGGGCCCCAGGTCGGGCTCCACGCTGTTTGTGCTTGTCCCTCTCTCTCTGCTCCCCCTCCCAAATAAATAAATAAATAAATAAATAAATAAAATCATAAAAAAATACAAGTGGTGAGAAGTCTGAAGGCCACTATCTACATGTCACTTCTGTGCTAGTTTGGTTTTAAGATGAGAGGCCTCAATAAAGTCTAGAAGGACTACCAGGACTTGTGCTCTCACCTCTACCTACTTTTTCAGGAATATTTCATGCTCCTGTACCTTCTAGCAAACTCTTCCATGTCTCTGAAATGTCACCATATTTGCATTCTGTCCCTTCAGCTGAAATGTATCTTCCCTCCCAACGCACTTCTCTCCTCATAAAAAAATACAAGTGGTGAGAAGTCTGAAGGCCACTATCTACATGTCACTTCTGTGCTAGTTTGGTTTTAAGATGAGAGGCCTCAATAAAGTCTAGAAGGACTACCAGGACTTGTGCTCTCACCTCTACCTACTTTTTCAGGAATATTTCATGCTCCTGTACCTTCTAGCAAACTCTTCCATGTCTCTGAAATGTCACCATATTTGCATTCTGTCCCTTCAGCTGAAATGTATCTTCCCTCCCAACACACTTCTCTCCTCGTCCCTTCCCCTACCTTCCTCCTTTCTCTCCTCTCTCTAATTAATCCCAAATTATTCTTTGAAGCTCATTTCAAATGAGCTCTTCAAAGGAGCCTTCCTCTCCACAATTGAAATCAGGTGTCAGGCCCCTTTTAATTTCTCATCTCCCCCTTTTTCTCTGCAGCACTTTCCAGAGTCTGGTGTTACACAGTTATTGATGGTACTTTCCCCCCTCCATCCATGCCAGAAAACTATTTCATTCACCCATTCAATAGAATTTTTGAATTTCTCCAATGTGCCAATGTTTGTGAGAATTAAATGATAAATTTTAGACTTTTCCCTTGAGGTTCATAGAATCAAGTGGGGAACAAAAGATAGGGATTCACATACCCGATATAGGTGCCTATAAGGGAAACCACAAACTTTGTTAGTAGGATCAAATTTCAGTCCTCCACAGTTGTTAAAGGAAAGACATCATCGGTGAGAGAAGCATGGGGGGCCCTCACAGGAAGCTGCATGATGTGAGTCAGCTGGATTTGAATCCTTCATGTTATGTCACAGANCAGCTGGATTTGAATCCTTCGTGTTACATCACAGCTGCTTGGATGGAAAGTGTCTAACCTGTCTGTGCAGCAGCCTCCTCATCTGTAAAACGGTCAGTTGTTTAGTGGACAAGGAGGGAACACCGACTTCCCGGAAAACGTTCTTAACAGACACTGTAGGTTCTATCGCACCGAAGAAGATGTCCAGGTGGCAAATAGATGTTTAGCATCACTAACCATTAGGGAAAAGCACATTAAATCCACAGTGAGATATCACTGCACAGCTATCAGAATAGCTAAAATAAAAAATGACAACACCCATTGCTGGTGTGGTTGTGGGGAAACCAAATCACTCCTACAGTTCTGTNTGGGGAAACCGAATCACTCCTACAGTTCTGCTGCGAATGGGAAATGGCGGAGCCATTCTGGAAAACAAGTTGGACAGTTTCTTAAAAAATAAAACATAGCAGCTACCCTAGGACCTGGCAATTGGACTCCTGGGCAGTTAGCCCAGAGAAGTGAAGACCGGCGCTGACACAAAACCCTGGACACAGGTGTTTACAGCAGCTTTATTAGTGACAGTCCAGACCTGCAGACAGTCCTGAACTCTTCAGCAGCTGCTGAAGCAAACTGAGATCCAGCCATCACCCGGCGTACTACTAAGAGACACAGAGAAATGACCGTGAGTTCCTGCAGCAAACCGGATGACTCTCAGTTATGCTGAATGGAAAAAAGCAAATCACAAAAATGTTACACGCTGTATGACCCCATCTGTATTACCATTCTTGAAATGGCAAAATTATACACACGGAGAACAGATTCGTGATTGCCAGGGATTAAAGAGGTGGTAGAGGTGGAAGGAAGTTGGTGTGGCTGTAAAAGGGTGATAGGAAGGATCCCTGTGGTGATGGAAGTGTCTGGAAGTCTCTATCTGTAAAAAACTGTTGCCATCTCTCTGTATTATTTCTTACAGCTACATATGAATCTATAGTTCTCTCAAAATAAAAAAGATTACTTTTGAAAAATCAAAACATGCAGGCCAAATCAGGGAAACAAGGATGTCAGTTTGGCAGTTATGACATGAGCCTTAGCTCGTGACATCACAATGGCAGTGGTCTTGGGCTACCGCGGAATCCTTGGGCTTCAAGCATTTTACAGTACTCTGCCAAGTGCTGTAGACTCACTCAATTTTCAGTCCTGAGAACTGAAGACAAAAAGATGTTCACGTCAATCAGAAAGCATGCTGAACTTATAGGTGGTCATTCAAGACTTCACCGCATAAGGTAGTCTTTCTATATACTATTTTTGAGCCTCAAAACAGACTGACAATAACAGGAAGTGTTGTTCCCTTTTGTAATTCTTCTAATACATGTAAACTAATGAGTAACTTCAGCTCCAGCTTCATGAAAAGCTACCCAGGTTCATAAGATTCAGTGCTGCCGAGCAGAAGACAGCAGGCTTCCCTTCTTGGGGGAGACACTGTCTTGGCTCCATGGGAGAGAATTTTCCTCAGGTCTATGAAAATATCTGTCCTGTTTATGAAAGAATTTTGGCATTCTGCTCAATTTAGTTGTTTCNGTTCTGCTCAATTTAGTTGTTTTACCTATTACTACCAGAAAGTCCTATCAGAGCTCAGTCAGAGCTCAGCCAAGTAATAGCTAAGCTCATGTGTAGAAACTTTTTGATGTTTCCAGTATTTTTGCCAATCTTTGAGAATTTTTCCCCCAAGTTTGAATTTTGATTTAGATAAGACTGGGTTCAAATTTCCAGACTCTTCCGTTGTCTTCATTTTTATCTTAACATGAAAGCATATTGTAATTAATTCTTCACAAACACCATATCATTTTGTTTTATATTAGGCCACAAATTGTCCTACTTGTTGTCATTTGCCTACCTCCTTGTAACACACTCCACCTCTTGGTTCTCCCCTTCCTAACACCTCGCGGNTCCAGTATTTTTGCCAATCTTTGAGAATTTTTCCCCCAAGTTTGAATTTTGATTTAGATAAGACTGGGTTCAAATTTCCAGACTCTTCCATTGTCTTCATTTTTATCTTAACATGAAAGCATATTGTAATTAATTCTTCACAAACACCATATCATTTTGTTTTATAATAGGCCACAAATTGTCCTACTTGTTGTTGTTTGCGTATCTCCTTGTAACACACTCCACCTCTTGGTTCTCCCCTTCCTAACAGCTTGCGATTAGCTTTGCCGCTTTCTCCACACTGCACCCCACCTCTAAGTGTTGACATGCGCAAGGGCTTTGTCCTTGAAACAGTTCTCCAGCTGCATCAGTTCCCCAAGTGACCTCATCTCTCTCTCTCTTTTTTCAAGATTTTGTTTATTTATTTGAGAAAGAGAGAGAGTGTGTGTGAGAGAGAGAGAGCACAAACACGGGGGCGGGGCAGAGGGAGAGGAAGAAGCAGGCTCCCCACTGAGCAAGGAGCCTGATGTGGGGCTCGATCCCAGGACCCTGGGATCATGACCTGAGCTGAAGGCAGATGCCTAACCGACTGAGGTGCCCAGCCTCATCTCTTTCAATAGTTTTCTATAACGCGGTGATCCTTGAATGTGAGTCCTGGTGCCCTGCTTTGGGGTTGAGACTAAATTTTAGTGTTGGGTGACCCTCGACATTAAGCATAAAAGTCTCTTGCATATTTGACCAGTAACCAGCTGCTCCGTGGTGTTTCATGGTTGCAGGCAGAGCTCTTCTGTTGAGGTGGACACCCGCAGCGAAAGCACCACATCATCTGAGGGCGCCTCCCGTACCCTGCTTATCCACAGCCCCGTGGAGCNGGGGCAGAGGGAGAGGAAGAAGTGGGCTCCCCACTGAGCAAGGAGCCTGATGTGGGGCTCGATCCCAGGACCCTGGGATAATGACCTGAGCTGAAGGCAGATGCCTAACAGACTGAGGTGCCCAGCCTCATCTCTTTCAATAGCTTTCTATAACTCGGTGATCCTTGAATGTGAGTCCTGGTGCCCTGCTTTAGGGGTTGAGACTAAATTTTAGTGTTGGGTGACCCTCGACATTAAGCATAAAAGTCTCTTGCATATTTGACCAGTAACCAGCTGCTCCGTGGTGTTTCATGGTTGCAGGCAGAGCTCTTCTGTTGAGGTGGACACCCGCAGCGAAAGCACCACATCATCTGAGGGCGCCTCCAGTACCCTGCTTATCCACAGCCTNTACCCTGCTTATCCACAGCCCTGTCGAGCTCAAGAGAGGCTGGAGGAGCCAGAAGAGGCACCTCTTCTTGTTCAGCGATTTGCTGCTCATGTCCAATACCAAGTATGTGTACGAGCTCTTGTCATGATCACGAAATTACATTGCCATCNATCACATTGCCATTAACCCTTCCCATAAGAAGACAGGACATTTTTTTCTTTTTGCCAATGTTTTGATCCTTCCTTCATTCAACAGGTGCTTATGGAGGTCTCGTTTTGTGCCATGACCCCCACCCCCTGCAGAGGATATAATTGGAAATGTGACAGGCAGTGTCTCCCTTGCCTGGGACTTACAGACAAATGATAAAAATAAAAGGCAGAATTATAGACTGTGATTAGTGCTTCTGATAGAAAGTAGATGGGGTATGTGGAGAAGATGGGAATGTATTAGAGAGGGGTAGTCGAGGAGGGCCTCTCTGAGGTGGCAGCACTGAAACTGCATCTATGGGATGAGAAGCAGCCATGTTCATAGACAAGTTGCCAGTCCCTCCTAGACTGAGGGACTGGCAGGCTACATGGGCACAACCTGACCCCTCGGAGGAAGGGGATTGAGGAAGACTGATTTGACCGGA
>NW_023238509.1:0-1156 GCF_002007445.2 Ailuropoda melanoleuca | reverse complement strand
GGGGGTTGGACTGGAAGAACAGTTTGGGGTGTTTGCTGAGAGGTCATGGAGGTTGGGCAGAGATGGACTGGAAGCAGCCCCCAAGGCTGCATGCTGTCCAGGGAAGGGGCGGGCGGGGGGCAGCTGTAGTCACCTAGTTAAAAAATAAAGTCCCCATGGCAGCTAGAGTGTCCTGGCCCTAGGAGAAAATTCAAGAGGTGCCCTTTCTTGCCGTCGTCTATATATTCTGTGCCCCCGTGTTAAACTCTGGTAGTTTTTCTGCAGAAATCCAGCAGGGCAACATCCTAGAAAATCCAAAGTCCTCTGCCAGATAAAGATTTCAGGTGAAAAAGGAATTTAAACCTCTTTTCTTCTGTCTGTGTCGTCTGGTGAAAAAATACCTGTCCAGCTCAAACACCATTTCTGTCTTTTTAAATTAAGGTGCAAATGGATTGAAGGCTCAGATAACAACATAAAATTTGTTAATCAACTTTCATCCCATATTTATACTGCAGCAGGGAGATTTTACAGTTTTCTGCAGCTCAGCCTGGTGTCCTGTGAAAGCCAGCCAGCATTTTATGTCCCCTTAAAATTGCAAACCAAAGGCCCCAGCGCTGTCAGTGACCCGCCACCCCTCCCGCTAAGCAGCTCTGTGGGCCGTCTGCGCGGGGGCCCTTGGATCAGTTTTCATTCTGCGTGGAAGGCCCTGCAGGAATAGGTTTTATGTTTTACTCGAGAAATGAAAATCGCTTTTTGTTCCCACCATCACATCACCACGGAGGGATGCCAGTGAAGTCATGGAATGAGTAAAATTACTGAAAATATTTTAAACTTAATTTTCTATGTCAGGCAGACCCACACCATGCTCGCAGTAGGCCTGGTGAAATCTCTCTCTTGGCTTCCTATTGTTCACAGGATAAGGTCTCGAGCTTACAGCCTGGCACACAAGGCCCTCTGGAACCTAGCCCTTCACCTCTTTTCTCAAGAAGCCATTTCTTGGGATCTAGGAGGGGCCTGTCACAGTTCCAGGCAGGTACTGGGTGCACAGCTGTGAGCAAGACAAAGCATTTTTTCCTTCCGTGGGGCTTCTATTCTAATGAGGAGGACAGACCAAAACACCACACAGATCCAAATGCAAGAAGTAATCACAGACTGTATACAGGCTATGCAAAAAAAA
>NW_023238508.1:0-1156 GCF_002007445.2 Ailuropoda melanoleuca | reverse complement strand
TTTTTTTTTTTAATCATGAATGGATGCTGAATTTTGCTGAATGCTTTTCTGTCTCTATTGAGAGGACCAAATGGTTTTTTTCATATATTCTATTAATGTGATGTATCACATTGATTGATCTGTGTATGTTGAACCATGCTTGCATCCATCATGGTGAATGATCCTTTTAATGTGCTGCTGAATTCAGTTGGTTGGTATTTTATTTAAAAATTTTGCATCTATATCCATCAGGGATATTGGCCTGTATTTTTCTTTTCTAGTAGTGTCCTTTTCTGGTTTTGGTATCAGGATAATGCTGAGCTTCTAAAATGAGTTTGAAATGTCCTCTCTTCTTCATTTTTTTGGGGAAGAGTTTGAAAAGGATTGCTGCTAATTCTTCTCTAAATGTTTAGAAGAATTTGCAGTGAATCCATCTGGTCCTGGGCTTTTCTTCAGTGGGAGACTTTAGATTACTGGTTCAACCTTATCACTATAATTGGTCTATTCAGATTTTCTACTTATTTTTTATTCAGTCTTGGTAAAATATGTTTCTAAGAATTTTTCCATTTCTTCTGGGTTGCCCAGTTTGTTGGAGTATAATTGTTTGTATTTCTTATGATCCTTTGAGTTCCTGTGGCATTTATGGTAATGTTTCCTTTTTAATTTATAATTTCGTTGATTTGGTTTTTTTTTCTCTTTTTTCCTTAGCTAAGGATTTGTCAATTTTGTTTATCTTTTGTTTAACTCTTAGTTTAGTTAATTTTTTTCTATTGTTTTTCTGTTCTCTGTTTCATTTCTTTTAATCATAGGTTTTATAGCCAGAATAGCCAGGGGTTGAATGCTTGGTCAGCTGTCTGCTGGGGAGGTGACAGTGGGCAAAAGTACTTAGCTTGCTAAGCTTCAGTCATCTTTCCTGTAAATTGGGAGTAAGAGTATCTTGCTTATAGGTTGTACGTTTGAAACTAATATCACTTTATAAGCCAAGTGTACTTCAGTTAAACGGAAAAAGACTAGAACCAGGACTAGAGTGTGCCTATGAGATTTGTTTAAAAAAGACAAATCTAAAGCCCAAAAATAACAAAGAAAAGATGTCACATTAATGAATCTGGAACTTTACATCAAAAACTAGGGATGTACTATATGGTGACTAACATAATATAATAAAAAATATTATTAA
>NW_023238507.1:0-1156 GCF_002007445.2 Ailuropoda melanoleuca | reverse complement strand
GTTTTTTTTTTTTTTTTTTTTTTTTTAAGATTTTATGTATTTACTTGAGAGAGAGAGTATGAGTGGGGGTGGGAAGGGGCAGAGGGAAGGGGACAAGCAGACTTACTGCTGAGCAGGGAGCCCAATGCAGGGCTCAATCCCAGGACCCCAAGATCATGACCTGAGCTGAAGGCAGACACTTAGCCGACTGAGCCAACCAGAAGCCCCATTCGGTTCTTTATATTTTCTGTTTCTTTGCCGAGGCTTTCTATTTTTCATTTCTTTTGAGCATGTTTGTAATTGCTCACATGCATTTTTATGATGGCTTTTTTAAAATCTGTCAGATAATTTTAACATTTCTGTTATCTCAGTGTTGACATCTATAGATTGTCTTTTTTTCATTTTGAGATCTTACTGGTCCTTGGTACGACAAATAATTTTTGATTGAAATCTGGACATTTAGGGTATTATGAAACTTTCCTGTTTTAGTTTGCGTCTCTGACACCACTCCATCAGGGGAAGGTAGAGGCACTGCCTTGTTATTGCCAGATTGGGGTAAATGTTCTGGTTTCCACTTGACTTCTGATGACACCCAAGACATGGGGTTTCTCGTTACTGTTATGCAGGGGATGGCATTCTGGTTCCCCACTAGGATTCTACTGATATCTCCCTAGCTGAGAAGGGTGTATCTCATTTCTTTCCCCATTTGGCCTCTACTGACACCATGTTGGGGTGAGGTGGCCTCATTACTCTTGGGCAGTAGTGAAAGTCTTGACTCTTCATCAGGCTTTGTTCGAGACCACCGTAGTGAGGAGGAGGAGCACCTCATTACTGCCAGATGAATGTGAAGTCCAGGCTCCCCACATGGTATCCATTGCCATCACAGGGGAAACAGTGGTTCTTACCACCCAATGGGGATGAAAGTCCTGACTCCCTACTCAGCCTTCCCTCGAACCTCCCTGTGGGAGATTGGAACAACTACTTTGCTAGCAAGGGTAAAAGTCCAGGCTCCCTTCTTGGGATTTACTGGTGCGGGGGAGGGTGAGACCACAGTCTTTTCTGTGGTGTTCGGCTGAAGTAAAGTAGTTCTTGTCTGAAAGTTTTCTGTCTTGCTAAACTGCTTTCTTCCTGGTTCTTTAGCTAGAATGAGCATATTTTTTGGGAGCTTTTTTTTTTT
>NW_023238506.1:0-1155 GCF_002007445.2 Ailuropoda melanoleuca | reverse complement strand
GGATGGAACTAGAGGGTATTATGCTAAACGAAATAAGTCAGTCAGAGAAAGACAAATACCATATGATTTCACTCATATATGGAATATAAGAAACAAAACAGATGAACACAGGGGAAAGAAAGTAAAAATAAAATAAGACATAATCAGAGAGGAAGACAAACCATTAGAGACTCTTAACTATAGGAAAAAAAACTGAGGGTTGCTGGAGGGGAGGTGGGTGGGGAGATGGGCATTAAGGAGGGCATGTGATGTAATGAGCACTGGATGTCACATGCAACTTATGAATCACTAAATTCTACCTCTGAAATTAATAATACACTGTATGTTAATTAATTGATATTAAGTTTTTAAAAAACCTCTCCCATACCTGTTTACAAGTTCCTTTTAATAAGATTTTGCTCCACTTATTAAGAAATGGAGTTTTTGTCTCCTTTTCTTGAATCTTAGCTTGTCCTGTGACTTGCTTTGACAACTAGAAAAGGTAGACGTAATATTGTATGACTTCCTAGATGATGTCTCAGCAAGACTTGCAGGTTCACTCTGGTTCCCTTAGGCTAGAATTCTGCCACTACCACATGACAAGGGTGAGCTAGCCTTCGTGAGAATAAGAGACCATACGGAGAGAGAGGCCTGGATGACAGCTGGCACTGACCACCAGGCATGTGAGTGAGGTCTTCTCATAATGCCCTAGCCCACCACATGACTACAAACATACTAGCACCCTCTGCAGAAAATGCTAAGCCTGGCACTACCTAGTGGTCTTCCATTTTCTGTCAGGATCTTCTTCCAGAGTTGAGCCAAACCAAACTGTTGATCTGCAGACTTGTGAGGAAATAAAATGGTTGTTGCTTTAAGCCTTACCAAGTTTTGGTATAAAGCAAAGATTATAATATATGTCTATGGGTTTTTACATCTATGTGAATAACTGAATGCTATGTAGATACCAGCATCAGGACTAGTACAGTGAATAAAACCTTAATATACTCTACTTTCAGATTTTGCCTTCTGAATTCAGTAATATAAAATTTGTTTGGTGGAGCTGACTTTTTTCCTATCTTTTCTTTCAGCAAGAGAAGAGAATAATGGAAGAAATTTACCTAGTACTTAGGAATGTCAAAGATGTAAAGGAAGAGTCCAATCCTTTGGTTTTTCTTC
>NW_023238505.1:0-1155 GCF_002007445.2 Ailuropoda melanoleuca | reverse complement strand
GGGAAAAAAAAAACCCAATCCTGCATTCAATATTCCATAAGAAAAATAATATGCAAAACAAATACACTTACAAAGAATGGAGTCTACAGTCACAGTCATTAATCACTGATGATGACTCATGCCCGCCTGTCCTATCTTTTTAATGCCAGGTCCTTTGTTCTTCCTTTCACAGGTGGCCTGATTATAGTGTCTCCATCCCTCCACCTCTTGGACCTGTTCTCCAGCCTTCAGAGCTCCCAGCCTGTGGCCTCTTCCCCTTCTCCCCCTCTCTCAGTCTCCCTTGGGCTCTGTCCTTTCCTGTCCAGCCTGACTTCAGGGCCACAACACTTTTAGCAATACCTTCCATCTGGCACCCCTTGTTCTGTAGTCTCCAAAACCTTGCAGAGCCCCACCCTGGATAATTTTAGCCTTCTTCATTAGCTGCTCAAATACTGGGGCGACTAAGCATTATGGAGAAAATTCAACATCCGTGGGGAATGAATGATATTAAGGCAAATTTACAATCTATAATCTTAGCTGGGCCTTGGCATCTCTCCGAAGTCTCCCTAGACAACTCAGTCATGTTGAATAAATAATCACTGAGTGCTTAGTATGTGTCAGTTTTTATTCTATTACCCCTTTTTGTTCTGAAAATGTTTTTGTATCCCTTATCAGAAATTGTTTAATATAGCTCAATTACAGAATGAAAGAGATGAGATTTTAATTTCAGAGTAATGTTTAGAGTATGCAAAAAATGACCTAAAATGATAATACTACCTACTTGGTATTCATGCCCTGTAACAATGCCATAAATTTATGCAAGCCATTTTCTTTTCCTAGAGTGTCCTTACCCACCTCCTCTGCTTTGTAATTTCCTATTCATCCTCTAAAAGTTAGCTCAGTGTCACCCGCCCTCAGTGAACACTTTCCTGGCTTTTATGAAAAAGTAGTTAGGGACTCTCTCCTCTATGCCTTGAGAGCATATGTTCTGTGTCCATCTCCCAAATAAATAGTGACTCCTTCAGGGGCTGGTCTTAATTTAGTTTGGTAAATGTTAGCACAAGGTAGACAATCAATGCACACGTACTGAATAAATGAGTGAATCTTGGGACCCTGAACAAATTAGTTCCTTAACCTCTGAGCCTCAAGGTCCTCACTTAAAAAATATGGATGGGG
>NW_023238504.1:479-1929 GCF_002007445.2 Ailuropoda melanoleuca | reverse complement strand
CATCCACGGAATCAGCCTGAGACGCAGGAAGATACATCTGGATCTCTACAAATGAATATCTCCAGCGCTGAATATTGAGGTACGAAGCGGGGAGCCGTGAAATTGCGCACAGATGTTGGAAGATATATGGAAGGGGGAGGGAGCCGCCACATTCGGGCTCCGGAAGCGGTAGCCACCTGCACGGGGGAGCGGGAGGACTCANTACGAAGCGGGGAGCCGTGAAATTGCGCACAGATGTTGGAAGATATATGGAAGGGGGAGGGAGCCGCCACATTCGGGCTCCGGAAGCGGTAGCCACCTGCACGGGGGAGCGGGAGGACTCAAGGACTGGCACCCGCAAGACAGCAGACTGAGACCATGAGCCGGGGAACGCGCGCCACCAGGCATCTCACGGAACTCCAGTGTGCTCACTGAAACCAGACTGAAACCGGGAACTCCGGGAGCGAACAGGGGGGGACTGACGGCTGGCAGTGTTAGAAACACAAAGGACATGGATGCGCCGGCGCTGGAAGTGATGGCTGGGATGCCGGGTGTGGGGCACACATCCCGGGACGCTGCAGGGTTGAGCAGCACCAACAGAAACAGAGTTAAAGTGGCCAGAACATCAGGGGAGAATGGTCCGCAATCCCTCTGTTCGGAGACATAGGCTGAGATTTGGCCGCTGCAGCTCTGACTCTCAGAAGAGGCACAGCAAACAGCCAGGGAAAGCCACCAGAAACAAAAGCCTGGAAATACCGGCTCACAGTGCGCCCATCCCCATCCCCCCTCAGAGGGGACACGGAGACTCTACCCAACAGGGTTGCCTGAGTATCGGCACGGCAGACCCCTCCCGCAGAAGGCAGGCTGAAAAATCAAGAAGCCCACATCCCTAAGATCCCTATAAAACAAGGGCGCACTGCCTGGGTCCCGGTCAATAATTTGGGCTCTGGGCAACCCCGCAACCTCTCCTCATCGGAATGATGAGAAAGAGAAATCCCCCCAGCAAAGAAAAGACAATGAGTCTGTGGCCTCTGCCACAGAACTGATGGATATGGATATAACCAAATTATCAGAAATGGAATTCAGAGTAACAATGGTCAAGATGATGTGTAGACTTGAAAAAAGTATTAATGAAAATGTTAATGAGAATATAGAATCTCTAAGGGCGGAAATGAGAGTGACTATGGCAGAAATTAAAATGTTATGAATCAAATGGAGTCAAAACTAGATGCTCTAACAGCCAGGGTAAATGAGGCAGAAGAACGAATAAGTGAATTGGAGGATGGGATGGTAGAAGAGAAAGCTAAAATAGAATATGGACTCAAAAAAATCCAATATCAAGAATGCAGATTACGGGAGATTACTGACTTGATGAAACGTTCCGATGTCAGAATCATCGGCATCCCTGAGGGGGGTGGAGAAGAACAGAGGTCTAGAAGAGATATTTGAACAAATTGTACCTGAAAACTTC
>NW_023238504.1:0-191 GCF_002007445.2 Ailuropoda melanoleuca | reverse complement strand
AAAACATGCAGCCAAGGATCCTTTATCCAGCAAGGCTGTCATTCAGAATTGATGGAGAAATAAAGACCTTCCAGAATCGCCAGTCACTGACCAATTTCGAACCCATGAAACCAGCCCTACGGAGATATTAAGGGGGGTTCTATAAAAGTAAAAAGGCCCCAAGAGTAATACAGAACAGAAAGTCACAATCT
>NW_023238503.1:0-1161 GCF_002007445.2 Ailuropoda melanoleuca | reverse complement strand
CCGTCTCATTACAAGCATGGAACAGAGTGAAGAGATAATGCAGAATTACTGCACATGAAGTAGGAAGAGCATGAATGACATTTGCCAGCCTGGGTGACCGTAAGCTTCTGAGGATGGCCTGGTGGTGCGCGGCAGGTTGAGGACCGGGGTCTGCACCCTCCTGCANCCTCCTGCGAAGATAATAGAAAGGCACTGTCCCTTAAAACTGGGACCCCAAAGGCTGTGTATATATCCAGGGCAAGAAGAGAGCAAAATTAAACTTGACCTTTGCCAGCACAGCGGGGAATTAAGAGGAAAGCTGGCTGATCTCGCAGAGATGGCCAGGGGGCTTCCCTGGGGGAGGAGGCTTCTCTCAGAGCTGACTACACCCCTGCCCTCGGGAAGAGCTGTAGTCCAAACCCGGGGTCTTCAAACCCTGAGCTTCAAAAGCAAAGTGGTCTCAGACTGGTCTTCTCAGACTAGTGGTCTGTCTCAGTACCCAATAGAAGCAAGTGTAAATTCTTCTTTTTTTCCTNCCTTTTTTTCCCAAGTAACAGAGGGGTTTCCTCTCTTCTTCTAGTATCTAGAGGTGACCCTTGAGCTAATTAATATTCCATCTTTCATGTTTTCTCTTGTGCATTTAAGATTATACGTTTCCCTTTAAACATGGCTTTGACTGCTTCTCTTGAGTTCTGATAAGCAGGACTTTCATCATCGGTTCCAAATAATCTGTATTTCACTATGCATTATTTTACACTTTCACACATAGAGGGGAGTCTCAGCTGGTGGTTTTTTACCAGCTTTTATTGACGTGGAATTTACATACAGGGAATGCACATATCTTATGTATTAGAGATCTAAAAATCATGGCAAACGCACACGCCACTGCCGCTAATACCCTTACGGAACGCTAGAACATTCCATCACCCCACACAGTTCCCCCGTACACTCTTCGGGGCACAGACCCGCCATCACGCCTTCTTTCATGACAAATCAAATCTCCTTTGCCTGGATCGTCATATGCTTTTGCCCTATTCTAGCGTTTTCGACGATTGGAAAAAATCTAGCTCATGTCTGGCTTTGTTGAGATTCACCCCTGGTGTTGTCTGGATCCATAGTCTGTTCCTTTGTATTGCTGGGCAGGATTCTGTCATATGACTGTGCAATAATTTATCTGTGTGG
>NW_023238502.1:0-1155 GCF_002007445.2 Ailuropoda melanoleuca | reverse complement strand
TCATTTTCTTCTGAGTGCAAGGGCAAGAGTTTCAAGTGTGTAGGTTCTAGAAACCTACTTCTGGTAACAAGTCTTCTGTTTCTAATCTTTCAGAATCTCATGCTGAAAATGAGGATGATGAATCTGAGAGCAGCAAGTCTTCTTCTTCTCTGACAGGTAAGCACCTTCAAATCTCACATCACAAATGAAAACTCTCAGACCACTGGGCTGTCAGAAGGCACTGCAGTCAAGACCTAGGAAACTGTGTTTTTAGTTAATTTCCATCTCTAGAAATAATGTTCAGCAGAGAGCATTGATCCTTAACTTTTTGTTCATTCCACTTCGGACTCTGAAATAATCAGAAGGAAGTGGAGAAGAAGAAAATGCGGAGTCATCCCAGGCACTGGCTCTCCCCCTAGCAGATGCCACCAAACCCAGTGGCTCATGCAAACCCTCATACCTCACTCAGGGTAAGGCCCTAAGTGACAGGGGCCCTAAGTTACAGTGGAGAGACCAGAGATGGGTTCAGAAATTCTGGGTTATTTCTTCCTTCTGCACCTACCCGAGTCAAAGTAAGGTCAGCAATTATGTCCCTGCTCTTCCATCCTCTAAGAGTCTGGAAGTGAAAGTGAAGATCACGAAATCAGGGAGAAGGCTGGAGGCCACATGCATGGCTTCTGCCTATGACAGGCAGTGTCACGGACGTTTGGTGACATTCTGTGAGTGAAGGCAGCTGGAGAGGCCGTATGCTGTACCAGAAAGAGAACTGGAATAAAACCCAAGCAATCTCTACACTGAGCCCAACACGGCCACCGACTAACCATGTTCTCTGGTGTAAATAATCCAACCTTTCTGAGACTCATAGTTTTCAATGAGATTAATAAGATCTTTAAAAGTTTCATAAATCATCAAACAGATAAGCAAGTATCAACTGCATAAACAGAACAAGGATGTGATTAAGAAATGCATGTTAGAAATTACACAACAGGACAAGTCGCATACACTGTGTGATCACTAAAGAAACAGATCCGCTACTGAACCACATTAAGGAATCACAGTGTCTAGAAAGGGGCTACAGGAGTGTTGTGCTTTGAGTACCATATTTTCAGAAGTTCTGGACAAGCCTACAAAGGCATAAACACTTTGCAATCTTTAGTTGCCATTATATCCTTTCTC
>NW_023238501.1:0-1155 GCF_002007445.2 Ailuropoda melanoleuca | reverse complement strand
GTTTCCATGTATATGACGTTCTGGAAAGGCCCAGTTCAAGGGGTGGAGAGTACATCAATGGTTGCTAGGGGCTAGGAGTGGAAGGAGAGTTTGACTATAATGGGACAGCGTGTGGGAACTATTGGAGGCGATAGAACCATTCTTTATCGAATTAGTTATGATGGTTATACAAATCTATAGGTGTCTTAAAACTCAAAGAATTGCATATCAAAAAAATGGTCAATTTTACATATGCAATTTAAAAATGATAAAAATAACAACAACGAAGAAAAGAAAAAATGAAAATCACCAAATTCTTCAAGAAGAAATGGGCAGGATCACTCTCGTTCCGATCATTAGTTGTATGGTCTTGGAGAATTTGCTTTCTCTATGACTCAGTTTCTTCATTGTGTAAAACGATGGGAATATTTGCCGTGTCACCTCATGACGTTGTGTGAGGGCTAAGTAAAATAATCCCTTCCCATACCGGAATCACTCAGTAAGTGTCAGTTGTAATCTGACTAATTATAACGTACAGTACGATCGCTAGGGTGAGATTGGTAAAACTTCAGTTGGCCCATGGAGCTCTCAGTTGCAAGATACAGCCTGTTTTATGGCTTTTTCTGCTTCTGAACTCTCAAACCCAAACCATCCTAAATGTGGCTTCTTCACTTCTCACATGGAGACCACATAGAGCCCTTGACTCTAAAGAGCCAGTTTCTAAAGTCATTTGCAGCTCTCGCCCATCGTGGTAGCCAGCATCTTGTAGAATTGCAGCCTGACCCTTAAAAAGTTCATCCAGGTATCCCTTGGGATCAATCACGTCATTCACCCAGGGCTCAGTCTGGTTTTGATCTATATAATGAGGGTCATAGGATCGGCCTAGAAGTAACAAATGAACAATTTTATGACTTATGAGCACCTGTCAGCCTCATTTTAAAACATGATCGTGGCCACCAATTAGATAAATAGTTACAGGTGGACTTTGAACCTATCTGGGCCTCACTTTCTTTTGAAAAATTAAGAAATATATAGTTTCCAGTAGGCTTTTTCGCTCTCAAATTTTCTCATTCTAGAGTCTTGACAAAATTAGTCTCCTAATAACTAGTTTCCTTAAGGCTCCCTTCATGTCCTGATTTCTCAGACTGTAGATGAAGGGATTGACCAGGGGAGTCA
>NW_023238500.1:0-1155 GCF_002007445.2 Ailuropoda melanoleuca | reverse complement strand
CCAGGGGACTCGGGTAAGGGAGGAGGTGACGGGGAAGGCAGATTCTGAGAACGGCCCAGGAGTACAGTGCTTCTGCCCCAAGTCTTAGGAAACCTATTCTTGCAGAGGGAAGGCTCATGATTGTGACCCAAGTCCCTCTGAGTGTTAGGGGCAGAAATGGCATCCCAACGACTGTCTAAATAGTCTGGACCGACGTGTGGCAGCTTGAGGAAGCAAATGCTGGAGCCCTGGCCCATCAGCCTTCCTGGGCTGCCCTTTCTAATCCCCTGGGAGCTCTGAAAGTCCTGCTGGCCAGTCACACCCCAGGCCAGTGACCTGAGACTCCTTGGGGGCGGGGGTGGATCTCAGGCATCAGGGCTTTGTAATGCTCTCCAGGTGAGTCCAACACGTACCAGAGAGTGAGAGCCACCCAGCTTCAGGAAGTAGCCCTCAGACACATCCACCTGGCAGGAGCTCTGAACTCACCCACAGCTGGGTTCTGACCTTCACTCTGCCACCTGCGGACTGGCAGTTAGTCCCTGGACAAGGACTCAGCTGCTCTAAGCCTCAGCTTCCTCCCCTTCACGTGGGGAAGATGCCTGCCTGCCGAGGAGTTCTGAAGCCATAGTGGGAGAGCACCTGTCCCAGCTTGCCCAAGTGTCCCCGTTTGCCTCGAAGTCCCCCAGTTAGCACTGACAGTGTCATGGAAAAGTCCTCAGACCCGGGCAGACCAGCACAGTCGGTCACCCTACATGGCATGAAGGCGCTGAGGTCCTAGTGCAGGCTTCACAGATATTGGTAGTCCCCCCACAGCTTTTTTTGGTCAGGGTAAGTGCCAGAAAAGGGTAGGAAGCAGACCCCCAGGGACAGCATCATTGACAAAGGAAGCATCAGTGAGAGCTAAGCTGAAGGTGTCTCTAAATTATCCAATCAGGAAATGGCAGGAGGGGTGGAAGGGATGGAGGGAGGAAGGGAGGAAGAAAAGGAGGAAGGGCTGAAGGGAGGGAGAGAGGGAAAGGAGAAAAAGGATGGACAGCTTTAATCATACACTGTGCATTCTGTGTCTTCTATTCAAAGCTACACTCCAGCTGGGTGTGACGATTGCTCTTTCTCTAGTAAAGCACGGACAGAAATCCCGTGCCTTTCAGTCTGTTTGGTGGAGCGCTCCCCAAACAC
>NW_023238499.1:0-1155 GCF_002007445.2 Ailuropoda melanoleuca | reverse complement strand
AAAAAAAAAAAGTTTTGCCTTTTACAAAAATTATCAGTAGAGGATTCTGAAAGGAACAGAAGGCCTGGGATAGGAGAGCAAATAGATGCTGTCGAGGAGAAGGACAGGCTGTCTCATAGAAGTGTCTGCAATGCTGGAAATGTTCTGTAATTCTGTGCTGTCCAATACGGTAGCTCCTAGCTACACGTGGCTGCTGAGGCCTTGAAAGATTTCTAGAATGACTGAAGAATGGAATATTCAGTTTTGTTTAATTTTAATTAATTTCCAGTGTGTTATAAATGGTCAGTGTCTACTGTATCGAACAATATAGTTCTAGGAGTAAACACTGTGTGTTACATGTGTGGGTAACTTTTGGGTGGAGGAAAGAGAAGGATAAGGTAGAAAAAATATTGCCTCTTTGCATCTTACCGGGAAAATCCTTTCGACCTGTCGCCATAATAGATCCACCCAGGCAATAAGGAGATCCTAGCAATCAGACCTTAAAAGAATAGTGTCATCATGTATTTTCATTAATCATTAGGGAACCAGGCTGCTGTACCTACATATAGGTTGGCACTTCCCCACATTCACGCCTACTGATTGATAGCATTTCAAGTAATCTTGTGGTAGGCAATGGACAAGGGGGAAAGGTAATGAGATTGCCTCCTCATTTACCAGCCCAAGCCAATAATGTGTCATTGTGCATGGCTGTCACTTTTATACAGCACGGGTGCCCAGTACCAGGTAGGATACCCGCCCTTTCAAAGCGACATAAATCAGGAGTTTATACAAGTGGAGAGGGGTCATCAAGAGGCCACGGGAATCGCAGGCCTGTCCACTTGTCTGATCCAGGGCCTTGACTTTGTTCCCTGAGCTGGCAAAAACTTGGGATTCTGAATCCTTTGCTGGGCGCTCCAAGGCATGTGGATGAGGCAGGTGACCTCCTCACAGAAGGGAGGAAGGAGACAGGAGAATGGCTACGTATGTGAGAGAAGGTCCCTGCTGGTGTGAGTTCTGGAGTTTCCAAACATAGCAGCAGGGAAGATGGACCCCCAACCCCTCGTTCCCACCCCCTTCCCCCTATGTTCACTTTCCTGCTATGTTCTAATTAGAAAATACAGAAGAAACCTTGCAACGTATAAAAAACTAGACATTAATAAGTTTTTCTCCAAACAG
>NW_023238498.1:0-1155 GCF_002007445.2 Ailuropoda melanoleuca | reverse complement strand
TTAAAAAAAAAGAAGAGTAAAATGTATCTGCTGGAGGCAGTAACCAAGGCTTTATATTTAAATATTAAATAGCAAAGGATTTCCTCTCTGCCAGCATGAGGTGAAATTATTTGGGTAGAGTGGCCTAGATGGGGTTGTCTGGGGTTCAGATTCCATTCTACCACATGATTTGCCATGTTGACCCATTAGATTTCAAATCTACTTAATTTTGTTTAGTCTCTAAGGCTGCATGCTTGAATTCAAGAATAAATTAGGCTTGCTTTAGGGACTCCTTGCTTGTTGATGGGACTTAATGACAAAAAAAATCAGGTATTTACAAGTTACGGTATCTGTGATGTGATTTACAACAGAACAAACTCAGGACTAGTATTTCTTAACCCTTGTATAGAAACAACAAAGAATGTTACCAGTTATCTTAAAGATCCTTAAAGAATTCTCCAAAGTTACGTTTAATTAATTTGAACCAAAACCAGAAAGCCATATATATCATTTTAAGGGGTTAGTGGGCAAAGACTGCATTAGATAAATGCTGGGTTTCATATAAATATTTTATAGAGGAAAAGTAATTACCAAGAAAATTATCAGGGACCTACTAGGTAGCCGGCATTATGCTATTTGGAGATATGGACGTGAACCATATGTACCGGGGTCTCCCTGGATGGAGCTTACAGTCTAGTGTGGACCTGAACAATAAACAGACCATTACAAACTGGAATAATAGGTATCACAGCAGCAGGATATTGGATTGGGCACAATAACAACACATTCATGGGTCTGTAACTCAGATTTTAAAATTCTGATTAGGTCTCTTATGCATAAAATAGAGGAAATAATTCAGAAAAAGGAGATATGGGGTAGGATGTGGTGGGAAAGACTAGAGATATGCAAAAGCTAAAGTTTACATCATTATATTGTTATGATTTTTATTTTCTTTGCACAGAAAAAAGGAGATTTTTAACCACTGCTAGAAGATACTTTCATTATGGTTGAGAACTGAGTTTTTATCAGCTGTACAAAGGACAAGGGGAGGAGGTGATGTAATGGCCTTAGTGAGTGGGTCCATGTATCCATATCATCCTTAGTACTTCTAGTCTGTGTCTCATAGATACTCATGAGAGCAAAATCCAGGGAGCAGTGACATCAAAAGGCCACAGG
>NW_023238497.1:0-820 GCF_002007445.2 Ailuropoda melanoleuca | reverse complement strand
AAAAGCATACAATTATAGGGGAATAAATTAAGTATGGCATAAAATTATTGGAACTTTTGCAGTCATTATGGGGCACCTGGCTGGCTCAGTTGGTAAAGCATGTGACTCTTGATCTCAGGGTCATGAGTTCAAGCCCCACATTGGGTATAGAGAGTGCTTTAAAAATAAATAAATACATTAGACTTGCTGGTTTAAGATGGCGGAGGAGTAGGGGACCCCTTTTTCAGCCGGTCCCCTGAGTTGAGCTGGATAGGTACCAGACCAGCAGGAATATCCACGGAATCAGCCTGAGACGCAGGAAGATACATCTGGATCTCTACAAATGAACATCTCCAGCGCTGAGTATCGCTGAGTATCGAGGTATGAAGCGGGGAGCCGTGAAACTGCGCACAGATATCCGAAGCTAAACAGAAGGGGGAGGGAGCCGCAGTGTCAGGGCGCCGGGAAGCGGTAGCCACCTACAAGGGGGAGCGAGCGAACAGACCGCGGACCCGCACGCTTGAGACAGCAGGCTGAGAAGGGAGCTCCGGGAGCGTCCGCGGGGCGGCTGGTGGCTGGAGGGCCACCTGCAAGGGGGAGCAGGCGGACTCGCGGTCAGCACCCGTGAGACACCAGACTGAGACGGGGAGCTCCGGGAGCCNCTCCGGGAGCCCACGCGGGGCGGCTGGCGGCTGGCGGGGTTGGAAACACAAAGGACAGAGACATGCCGGCCCTGGAAGTGAGGGCTGGGACGCCGGGGTATGGGGAAAACAGCCCCGGGATGCTGCAGGGTTGAGCAGCACCAACAGAAACAGAGTTAAAGTGGCCAGAACATCAGTGG
>NW_023238496.1:0-1155 GCF_002007445.2 Ailuropoda melanoleuca | reverse complement strand
CTTGTGTTCCCTCTCTCGCTGGCTGTCTCTATCTGTCGAATGAATAAATAAATAAAATCTTTAAAAAAAAACCACACTGGTATTAAAAGTCTAATTTACTGTAATATTAATGTATCATAACTTAATTATTTTCCTATTACTCTTGCCTGTTTGATTATTTGTGAGATCTTGCTATTAATAAGGAATTCCATAGGAGGCATCCTTGGCCGTTGAGCTTGGATTATTTCCTGGAGAGTTCTGGATCAAGCAGCATGAGGTTTTGATGTGTGCATTGCCAAACTACTTTCCAGAAATCCAGTTCTAGTTTATATTTCTGCCATTAGTGTCATCTCGCCCTTGCTAGCATTAAGTATAGACTGAAAATTTTCTAGCCAATAGTGTAGGCAAACCTTTGTCTTATTTTAACTGTTTGGTAGTTTATGGTATCGATCAGTCTAAGATTGCGTTTGAACAAACTTGATAATGCTTTGATACTTTCAAAGACCTACTCTATTTCTGTATCAGATAGATACCCACCTATACTGTGTTTGGTGTTTTCTGCCTAAATGGTTGACCAATTTTTTTTCACTATTATTTGAATTTTTAAGTTCTTTCTGTATGAGCTGTTAAGTTAGGTCTTTCACATTTTGTATTTAAGTCATTAATTTTCTCAAATAATTTAGAATTTTAGTAAAATTTATACTGCTTATTGCAAATTATTGAGAAAATGCAGAAACGCATTAAGAACTGTGATCGTCTAAAGATAATTTCCATTCCAGAATTTGCATAGGTGTATTAAAGTATATGAGAAAAAGTCTTTAAAATTTGATAAAAAATTGTACTTTTATAGGACGCTCTTCCCACTTACATGAAGAGATGTTCACGATGTAAAGTTAAATAGTGTTACTTGTAATGACCGCAGAGTATTACATTGTATGCATTCCATACTATGTTTCATTCTGTCCGTGAATGTTTAAGTTTTAATTTTTCCCCACGACAGAGAGCACAGTAGCAAACATCTGGACGCACAGCTCTCTAGAGATACCTCTCTCAGTAAGTCTCTGTTCGTTGTTTCAGAAGTTGGGTGCATTTAAATTTTGGTACATCTGGGGCGCCTGGGTGGCACAGCGGTTAAGCGTCTGCCTTCGGCTCAGGGCGTGATCCCGACGTTACGGG
>NW_023238495.1:0-1155 GCF_002007445.2 Ailuropoda melanoleuca | reverse complement strand
AAAAAAGCCCCTGCAAATTCTTCCAGCATTTTTATAGGTTTAGGGATTTATTTTGTACCATCAGACCTTTAGTCCATCTGGAGCTTGTGTTGGCGTGAGGTCTGGAGAAGGAATCTGACAGCATGTGTTATTCAGACCAGTGAGACAGGTGCTCAAGCCCAGCTCCGTGTAGGGAGTGGCTCTGCCTTCCCACTGGTTTGAACTGAAGACAGTTTCAGACACCAAGTTCTTCTCTGCAGTAACAATAACAATAACAAACCTTTACCGAATGCGGATGGTATGCCGGGCACTGTGGTGGGTGCTTCAGACAAGGCTGATGCTGTCGTTCCCCTTGTCTTATCGGCAGGGCACTGATGTGTAAAGCAGCAGTTCTCAAACTGGGGTCCCTAGACCAGGACAGCAGCAGCACCTTGAACTTGCCAGAAATGCAAATTCTCGGCCCCACCCCAGACCCGCAGAGATGGAGCCTGGGGGCCCCAGAGGCCCAGGCGGACCCAGACTCTGGGTGATCCTAAAACCGATCCCCCCACCCCAGCCTGAGAGCCACCGGGGTAGGGATTTGTCGAGTGCCATACAGCTGGTAGGTGGAGGAGGGGACCCTGACCAAGCCGTCTTAGTCCAGGACCCACGTGGGTGACTGCCACGAGCATCATGCCTCAGAAAGGCATGCTCGTCTCCAGACTTTCTGAGCAGAGCACTCAAGGACTGTGTCTTCTCCAACAGGAAAACCTTCGCATTCGCCAATGCTTTAAAATCTCTGAAAATCCAGTAGCCCAGCCCTCCTCCTCGTGACAAAGATTTCCAAATGCCATTATTTCCTGCATCTAACAAGTAAAGCTGAGAGGCTGATAATAGCGATAATAATAACTAATAATTATAAAATAATAGCAATAAAAACAGCTAACGCTGGCTGAGAGCCCACCGTGTGTGCAGAGCCCTCCCAGGCGGGGCCAGTCCCCGCTGCTCTTCAGAGGACAAACTGCACACGGGGTGTTTGCACGAGCAGCTCACCTGGCCCGTGTACCCCTGGTACCCAGCTCTCCGGGGAAGGTGGGAAAGTTCTCCAGGACAGGAAACTAGGACAGGGGCTGACCGGTGCTCCAAAGGGAGGGTGAGTCTTGTCTGAGACTTATCTGTACGTTGAACTCAAGGGGG
>NW_023238494.1:0-1155 GCF_002007445.2 Ailuropoda melanoleuca | reverse complement strand
GGGGGGGGGGGTGTAGCGTGGCCCCAGCTGGGAGTAGGTGGCCAGGGCCTCTTCTGACCTCTACAGGAGGCTGATCCTAAGCAGAAGGGCTTATGGGGACCATGTGGGGCAAGCTGGTCCTGGGGGCGGGAGGCACTTCTCTAAAGAACCCCCCCCACCCCACCCCCAAGCTGGAGGAAAAGGCACTCACTGCATCCAGCCCCTGGCCCAAGGCAGGAAGCCCCGCTGCCTCCCCCACAAGTGTTCTCCCAGTTCCAGCTGCTCCTTGTGTGGGAGTCGTGGGCAATGCGGGTTACTCCCTCCCGACGCGCGCCTCACGCACGCACGCACGGGGCAGCCCTGCTGGTTAGAAATAGCCGCGCCTGCTCCCACCCCCAGCAGACTCGCTGTGTCCATACGGGTTCCAGAGCCATCTGCCTCACCTCGAGCGAGAGGAGGAGGTGTCGCAAACGCGGAGTCCAGGGCCCTGCTCCAGAATCTCTCTCCTCTCCGGCTCAGGCTCAGGCAGCTGCATTTTGGGCAGGCACCCTGGGTGACCCGGCTGCACACTTCGCTTTGAGTGCCACTGGGTTAGGCTGCACGGACTGGGTTTCTCTCTGTCGCAGCCACTGCCCCCCCTGCCCCCCCTTCCTTGCAAAGCTACTAGGGGGATAAGGGATCGGGCTTGATAAAAAAAAGAAAGGACGGAAGGGGGGTGGCTGGAAACTGCGCTGGGCTCATCACACCACCTCCCGCAGCAGCTTGGGTCTGCGCAGGGTGGCTCCCCTTCCCACCGCCCAGCGAGCCTCCCGCGGCTGGCCGGGGGCTCGCTGGGCCCTATCCGACGCCTCGCAGTGGGGAAGGCATGCGGCGCCTCCTCCAGCAGCCAGCGAGGGCAACAAGGAGACCTCGGGCAGCCTGACCGGCTGACCGTGAACTCGCCCGTGCAGTTCACGGCCCCCACGTCGTCTTCCACACGCTCAGTGACTCATCTAGCACAGTCCGCCCTTTCCCTCTATGAAAATCAAGGCAAGAGTTCCCCGTGTGGGTCTTCTAACCCCTCCCCTCGTTCCTGTAGCTGTTCGTTTGGACACACAGAGGCTCCAGGACTGGGGCCACAAGGTCCTTGGATTCTCACTCAGTCCTTTGCCCAGGGGCATGTGCCAGGCGGGGGGG
>NW_023238493.1:0-1155 GCF_002007445.2 Ailuropoda melanoleuca | reverse complement strand
CTTCCTCTCCCACTCCCCCTGCTTGTGTTCCCTCTCTCGCTCGCTGTCTCTCTCTCTGTCAAATAAATAAAATATTTTTAAAAAATAAAATCATCAGTAGCATCTTTTAAAGCAGTTTTGAGTTTTAAATAATTACCCAGTAAACTTAACATGGCTTCCATCTACCACCTTTCCCCTGCTTTTCCTTTATACTCCGCTTCTAGGTGCTGCTGTTATTGTCCTGCTCTCATCACTAGAGCACCACTATACTTTAGCCATTCCACCAAGCTACCTCTATCCTCTCTCCTTGCACATACCATGTAGTCCCACAAACTTAGAAAGGTAAGGGGACTTGGGGTGGATGTATTCAAAAAGAGACTGAGTCCCCTGTGATAAGAATGCCTCCTCTAGAACTGCAACAGAAGTCACACTGGGACGTTGCCAGAAATTCCTGATCCCTAGCCCAGTCAACTGTCCCAATCAATAGATGATAATTTATCAGTTTCTGGTATAGTGGTTCAGTGGGTGCTGAGTCTTTAAGTAAGACCTTCAAGGAGGAGAATTAGGATTAGAAATTTTGGCTTAATTTCTTATGACTTTTCAAATTAGGACCTTTCAGTTCCAAGAAAAAATAGAAATTGCTAAAGTTAAGGCCTCTTCCTAGTAGAAGTTGGACCACACAGCACTCTGGGACTGGTTCACAACCTTTCCTGTTCTGTAATATTTTTATCATGTTCTAAAATCTATCACAGAGCAACACTTCAAGTAATAGACTCAATGTAGCTTGAGTAACATGGAAAACTATCTTCTGAAAGAAGTTAAAGATGACACAAAGAAATGGAAAAACATTCCATGCTCATGGAATTGGAAGAACAAATATTGTTAAAATGTCGATGCTACCCAAAGCAAACTCCACACTCAATGCAATCCCTATCGAAATACTAACAGCATTTTTCACAGAGATTACAATTCTAAAATTTGTATGGAACCACAAAAGACCCTGAATAGACAAAGCAGTCTTGAAAAAGAAAAGCAAAGGTGGAGGCATCACAATTCTGGATTTCAAGTTATATTACAAAGCTGCAGTGATCAAGACAGTATAGTACTGACACAAAAACCGATACATCGATCAATGGAACAGAATAGAAAACCCAGAAATGAACCCACAACTACATG
>NW_023238492.1:3996-4080 GCF_002007445.2 Ailuropoda melanoleuca | reverse complement strand
GCATTATTACCAATGAGAAGGGCGCTGAGTGCTAGAAAATCCTGAACCTTTTCATTCATGCTCCCTTACTCGCGAGAGATGATT
>NW_023238492.1:979-3789 GCF_002007445.2 Ailuropoda melanoleuca | reverse complement strand
CCCAGGGAGCAAGCATTTCGTTGGAAGCGGGTTTTGGCCGAATTGTCTTTCTCAGTGCTGTGTTCGTCGTGTTTCACTCACGGTACCAAAGCCCCTTGATTCCTGTTCCACCTTCCATAAGGCCGTCGTGACTTCAAGGGCTTTCCCCTCACACTTTGTTTCTTGGTTCTAAGGGCTGGATCCTCCACAAGTCCCTACACCCAATGTGGAATCGGGGTCCCCAGTGAAAAGGCTGCTGTTCGCTGGAGGTGTTTTCCTGGACGCTCTGCTTTATTACCAATGAGAAGGGCGCTGACCCTTGAAAATCCGGAAGGTTTTCATTCATGATCCCTTGCTCACGAGAGATGATGATTGTTGATATTTCCCTTGACTTGTGGGGTCTCAGAGACCACTATGGGGCACTCTCGTCAGGTTTCCGCGACCACTTACCCTCTTGTTTGCCCATTCACGAAGGGTGATGATAGTGCTAAGACGGTCCCTGTACGGTGTTGTTTCTGACGGACATGTTTTTGGCCTTTTCGATCCATTGCCACCAGCAATACTGATAGAATTTAAACTGGAAGGAAACATTTCATTGGAAGCGGCTGTTGGCCAAATTGTGTTTCTCGGTGCTGTGTTCGTCGTGTTTCACTCACGGTACCAAAGCCCCTTGATTCCTGTTCCACCTTCCATAAGGCCGTCGTGACTTCAAGGGCTTTCCCCTCACACTTTGTTTCTTGGTTCTAAGGGCTGGATCCTCCCCAGGCCCCTACACCCAATGTGGAATCGGGGTCCCCAGTGAAAAGGCTGCTGTTCGCTGGAGGTGTTTCCCTGGACGCTCTGCTTTATTACCAATGAGAAGGGCGCTGAGTCCTCGAAAATCCTGAACCTTTTCATTCATGCTCCCTTACTCACGAGAGATGATGATCGTTGATATTTCCCTGGACTGTGTGGGGTCTCAGAGACCACTATGGGGCACTCTCGTCAGGCTTCCGCGACCACTTTCCCTCATGTTTCCCTATTCACGAAGGGTGATGATAGTGCTAAGACGGTCCCTGTACGGTGTTGTTTCTGACGGACGTGTTTTGGGCCTTTTCGTTCCATTGCCGCCAGCAGATTTGACAGGATTTCCCCAGGGAGCAAACATTTCCTTGGAAGCGGGTTTTGGCCGAATTGTCTTTCTCAGTGCTGTGTTCGTCGTGTTTCACTCACGGTACCAAAGCACCTTGATTCCTGTTCCACCTTCCATAAGGCCGTCGTGACTTCAAGGGCTTTCCCCTCACACTTTGTTTCTTGGTTCTAAGGGCTGGATCCTCCACAAGTCCCTACACCCAATGTGGAATCGGGGTCCCCAGTGAAAAGGCTGCTGTTCGCTGGAGGTGTTTTCCTGGACGCTCTGCTTTATTACCAATGAGAAGGGCGCTGAGTCCTCGAAAATCCGGACCCTTTTAATTCATGCTCCCTTCCTCAGGAGAGATGATGATCGTTGTTATTTCTTTGGACTGTGTGGGGTCTCAGAACCTCTATGGGGCACTCTCGTCAGGGTTCCGCGACCACTTTCCCTCATGTTTCCCTATTCACGAAGGGTGATGATAGTGCTAAGACGGTCCCTGTACGGTGTTGTTTCTGACGGACGTGTTTTGGGCCTTTTCGTTCCATTGCCGCCAGCAGTTTTGACAGGATTTCCCCAGGGAGCAAGCATTTCGTTGGAAGCGGGTTTTGGCCGAATTGTCTTTCTCAGTGCTGTGTTCGTCGTGTTTCACTCACGGTACCAAAGCACATTGATTCCAGTTCCACCTTCCATAAGGCCATCGTGACTTCAAGGGCTCTCCACTCACACTTTGTTTCCTGGTTCTAAGGGCTGGCTANCAATGTGGAATCGGGGTCCCCTGTGAAAATGCTGCTGTTCGCTGGAGGTGTTTTCCTGGACGCTCTGCATTACTACCAATGAGAAGGGCGCTCAGTCCTCGAAAATCCTGAACCTTTTCATTCATGCTCCCTTACTCACGAGAGATGATGATCGTTGATATTTCCCTGGACTGTGTGGTGTCTCAGAGACCACTATGGGGCACTCTCGTCAGGCTTCCGCGACCACTTTCCCTCATGTTTCCCTATTCACGAAGGGTGATGATAGTGCTAAGACGGTCCCTGTACGGTGTTGTTTCTGACGGACGTGTTTGGGGCCTCTTCGTTCCATTGCCGCCAGCAGTTTTGACAGGAATTCCCCAGGGAGCAAACATTACACCAGCAGTTTTGCAATAAAAGGAGGCTGATTCCTCAAAAATCCTCAACCTTTTCATTCATGCTCCCTTACTCACGAGAGATGATGATCGTTGATATTTCCCTGGACTGTGTGGTGTCTCAGAGACCACTATGGGGCACTCTCGTCAGGCTTCCGCGACCACTTTCCCTCATGTTTCCCTATTCACGAAGGGTGATGATAGTGCTAAGACGGTCCCTGTACGGTGTTGTTTCTGACGGACGTGTTTTGGGCCTTTTCGTTCCATTGCCGCCAGCAGTTTTGACAGGATTTCCCCAGGGAGCAAGCATTTCGTTGGAAGCGGGTTTTGGCCGAATTGTCTTTCTCAGTGCTGTGTTCGTCGTGTTTCACTCACGGTACCAAAGCACCTTGATTCCTGTACCACCTTCCATAAGGCCATCGTGACTTCAAGTGTTTTCCCCTCACACTTTGTTTCTTGGTTCTAAGGGCTGGATCCTCCCCAGGCCCCTACACCCAATGTGGAATCGGGGTCCCCAGTGAAAATGCTGCTGTTCGCTGGAGGTGTTTTCCTGGACGCTCTGCTTTATTACCAATGAAAAGTGCGCTGAAT
>NW_023238492.1:0-880 GCF_002007445.2 Ailuropoda melanoleuca | reverse complement strand
CCTTTTCATTCATACTCCCTTACTCACGAGAGATGATGATCGTTGATATTTCCCTGGACTGTGTGGTGTCTCATAGACAATTAAGGGGCACTCTCGTCAGGCTTCCGCGACCACTTTCCCTCATGTTTCCCTATTCACGAAGGGTGATGATAGTGCTAAGACAGTCCCTGTACGGTGTTGTTTCTTACGAACGTGTTCTGGGCCTTTTCGTTCCATTGCCGCCAGCAGTTTTGACAGGATTTCCCCAGGGAGCAAGCATTTCGTTGGAAGCGGGTTTTGGCCGAATTGTCTTTCTCAGTGCTGTGTTCGTCGTGTTTCACTCACGGTACCAAAGCCCCTTGATTCCTGTTCCACCTTCCATAAGGCCGTCATGACTTCAAGGGCTTTCCCCTCACACTTTGTTTCTTGGTTCTAAGGGCTGGATCGTCCCCAGGCCCCTGCACCCAATGTGGAATCGGGGTCCCCAGTGAAAAGGCTGCTGTTCGCTGGAGGTGTTTTCCTGGACGCTCTGCATTATTACCAATGAGAAGGGCGCTGAGTGCTCGAAAATCCTGAACCTTTTCATTCATGCTCCCTTACTCNCCTTTTCATTCATGCTCCCTTACTCACGAGAGATGATGATCGTTGATATTTCCCTGGACTGTGTGGTGTCTCAGAGACCACTATGGGGCACTCTCGTCAGGCTTCCGCGACCACTTTCCCTCATGTTTCCCTATTCAAGAAGGGTGATGATAGTGCTGAGACGGTCCCTGTACGGTGTTGTTTTTGACGGACGTGTTATGGCCTTTTCGTTCCATTGCCGCCACCAGTTTGACATGATTTCCCCAGGGAGCAAACATTTCGTTGGAAGCGGGTTTTGGCCGAATTGTCTTTCTCAGTG
>NW_023238491.1:0-1155 GCF_002007445.2 Ailuropoda melanoleuca | reverse complement strand
GGCCACTCAGTATGGAGGTTCCTCAGAAAGTTAAAAATAGAGCTACCCTATGACCCTGCAATTTACCCCAAAGATACAAATGCAGTTATCCAAAGGGGCACCTGCACCCCAATGTTTATAGCAGCAATGTTCACAATAGCCAAATCATGGAAAGAGCCCAGATGTCTGTCAGATGAATGGATAAAGAAGATGTGGTGTATATATATACTATGGAATATTATGCAGCCATCAAAAAATGAAATCTTGCCACTTGCAATGATGTCGATGGAACTAGAGGGTATTATGCTAAGTGAAATAAGTCAATCAAAGAAAGTCAATTATCATATGATCTCATTGATATGTGGAATCTGAGAAACAAGGCAGAGGATCATAGGGGAAGAGAGGAAAAAATGAAACAAGAAGAAACCAGAGAGGAAGACAAACCATAAGAGACTCTTAATCTCAGGAAACCAACAGGGTTGCTGGAGTGGAGAGGGGTGGGGGATGGGGTAGCTGTGTGATGGACATTGGGGAGGGTATGTGTTGTGGTGAGTGCTGTATATTGTGTAAGTTTGATGAATCACAGACCTGTACCCCTGAAACAAGTAATACATTATATGTTCATGATAAAAAAAAATATGAAAAAAAAAATAAGCGAAGTTCAGCAGGGCTAGAGTTGGAGCAGGAGAAGAGAGTGGCAAGTGAGGAAGCTGCAGAGGTAGGCAGGGACCCACCAAGAAGTCTCCCCAGGAATGCATCATAAACGTCAGAGCTG
Organism: Ailuropoda melanoleuca; assembly: GCF_002007445.2. Taxonomy (NCBI): domain Eukaryota; kingdom Metazoa; phylum Chordata; class Mammalia; order Carnivora; family Ursidae; genus Ailuropoda; species Ailuropoda melanoleuca. The sequence continues at coordinate 401 of NW_023238491.1, read as the reverse complement.
CTAAGAAACTAGATCTTAATTTAAAAAAAGAGAAAGAAATGACAATTACATGACATGGTAGCTAACGATACCAGGGTAACCCTACTGCAGTAGATAAATGTATCAAATCAACCTGTTGGACACCCCAAACCTATTCAATGTCATGTATCAGTTATAGCCCAATTTTAAAAACGAGAGAGAGAGAGAGAAAGAGAGAGAGCATGCCGAAAGGTTTGGGTTTCATCGTAAGAGTACAAGTATATCACTGGACGGTTTTAAGCAAAGGAGCAACATCGAGTTTGTGTTTGAGAAAAATCATTCTGCTACAATCGGGAGGAAGGGGAAAGGAGGGATGAGACTGAGGAGAGGCTGGGGAGCCAGAGAAGGCAGGCATTAATCAAGGCAAGAGATGAAGAAGATCC
>NW_023238490.1:0-1155 GCF_002007445.2 Ailuropoda melanoleuca | reverse complement strand
AAAATGTATTTTAATGATTTCAAGATTATGCAAAGGAGCACAATGGAATAAACAATGCAATATTGATATAGTGTGTGATTTTAAAATTAAGTCAAGGCTGCATGCGTGGTCCTGTGTAGTTGAATTCCTCCATGCGGATGGCGGCAGAAAAGCTTGCATTTGCTTCAGGGATGTCTCTTAGGACCAATCAGTTCTCAGGCTCTGGAAGACTCGAGGTAAGAGACCTAATGGAGGTGTCACTGCTGCTGTGAGCAGATCAGTTCCTGCGGGTGATTCCTAATGGCTTCAGAGCTCAGCGTTCTTTGCTAATTTCTCATTTTCATTCCCACTGTCATAGTTCAGACCCTTATTACCTCTTGTCTGGACTACCAGCTGGTCTGATTACCTTTGGTCTCACATCTCTCAAAGTCACCCTACAGAGTTTAAGGTTCTTGAAGCTCCCTTTTTTATCATGTCACTCTCATGATCACAAGTTTCCAGTGGGTTGCCATCACCTCCTGAATGAAGAGCAGACTTTGTAGCCTGGCATCTGTCTCTTGAACTGGCTGTAACCCACCTGTCCTGCCTTATCCTCACTATTAACTTACATGTGTCCTTCATCCATGCTTACCGACAGCTGCCTGTGGCCCGTTTCTATATGTTATCACCTTTACTTTTGCTTTTCTGTCAACTAAAATACCCTTCTCCTTCCTTTCTTCCATCAGCACTCTACATAGGCACTCTTTTTTTTTAAAACTACTTACTGAGGTATTTTTGGCATGTAAAAAGCTGTCCATATTTAATGTATACAATTGTTAGCTATAAGCGCTATGCTAGATAGCAGATCTCCAGATATTATTTATCTCGTATGGAAGAAACTTTGTAACCTTTAACTATTACCTTCCCATTTCCCTTTCCCCTCAGGCCCTGGCAGCCATTCTATTCTCTACTTCTATGAGTCTGAGTAGTTTAGGTTCCATATATAACTGAGATCACACAGTATTTGCCTTTCTATGTCTGGCTTATTTTACTTAACTCATTGTCCTCCAGATCCATTCATGTCACAAATGACAAGGTTTTCTTCTTTTTAAAGGCTGAATAATATTCCCTTTTGTGTATATGTGACATTTTTTAATTCATTCATCTGCCAGTGGACATTCCTGTTGTTTCACACAT
>NW_023238489.1:0-1155 GCF_002007445.2 Ailuropoda melanoleuca | reverse complement strand
CCCCCCACCAAAGACCAGACAGAAGAAACACACTGTTATACTTTGTGTACTTTTGGAATATTTGGGCATCTTAGGGAGGAACTAGCAATTTTGTCCTTTAAGATCACAGTAAATGCTATATATTCAACTATTTCAAACCCACTTCAGGAAAGAAAAAAAAGAGGTATACAAAATGCATAGCTAATTAAAGCTGTCATTTCCCTTCCTTTATATGTGTCACATGACTCCAATGTTAAAAATTAATCATAAAAGCAACATTTACAGCTAAAAATGAATATGGATTATATTTGGACTCATGGTTTTGGTGTTTTCAGAGCTCACTATCTCTCAGACGCACCCTTTAATTTACTGCTGAGCTGTGGAGTTTATCTGGCTTTTCAAATGCAATTTATTCTTTCTTTATTTGCACATTAATTATTAAAAACTAAAAGAAAGCCAACAGACATGAAAAAATATTCTAAGATACAACGCTTTCTCTGCCCCAATGATTAAAATGTTAATAAAGTGGACAAGAAACATTTTCAAGAATATGAGACAATAAACATGAGGAAAGGAGGTAAAAAAAACCGAGTGATGTGACCTGTCAATGTCAAATACTGAGCACTCATTACCAAAACTAAAGATTACTCACTGCAGATGCAGAATAGCACATACCTCAGATAGATGCCAATTACCCCCTCACCCTGAGTCAGCCTAAGGACAGATTGGAAACTGCTTTGTGGATGCTTCTCATAGAAAATGGTTTCCCTGAATCAGCTAATGGCGAACATGATCTAGTAAGTAGTTAGAAAGTATGTTCTCAAAAATTATCCACAATATTTGCTTGTTTCGAAAGTGAGGGTTTATTGACAACGTGGATCCTATGGGGTAAAGATACTGCAGTATGCCTAATAACAAAAATTGTAATCTATCTATCATTTAGTAATTTCATTAAATAATTTTCTACACAGGTAATCAAATGTCCCATTTCTTTTCCAATGTAGGTAAACTTGAACTCAGAGAATTGGAATGAATAAATCTGGGCAAGGGAAATCTAAATTATAAGCCATTCTTTACTGATTCCATGAATCACTCTTGCCAAAGTTAAGCCCATCTTCCTACCATAGGACATAAGAAAATTATTTGTAATTTGCGGTACTAGTGATTTTATACAGC
>NW_023238488.1:0-1155 GCF_002007445.2 Ailuropoda melanoleuca | reverse complement strand
GACCTAGTGAATTAAATTGCAGGTTACTGGTGTCATGACATTTATATTTTTAAGAATAACATGAACTTCTAATGGAAAATTGGTATTGATATTATTGTATATGACATGGCCAAGTGAAGAGTCAGATTTTGTGCTAGTCCTGGATGTGCTCCATGAAAATTGTGTCCCTAGGAAAGTTATTAAAATTATGTAAGCTTTACTTCTACATTGGCAAAGTTAGGGAGTATGATTGGATATTCAAAGACACATTTCACCTCTCTCATAATAAATTATTCAACTCTAATAAGCTGGCTATGGCACTAGTATATAAAAAATTATTTTCTAAAGTTGCCATAAATATAACGTTATCCACTTTTTACTCTGGAAGCAAGATTTTGGTTTATGATGCACCTAAATATTTCCTTCAAAATTTATAGAAGCAAATTTCTATGTGTGTTCATAAATGTACTAAAAATACTTGATTCTAAAGTGTACCACCAACATAGCATCATTGAGCCCAGAGGAGGAACTATGGAGTTGGGTGCCAATATATTAATGTGGACATGTTTCAGTCTTATTTTGGTTATTTTGAAGTTACAGATAATATCTTAGAACTGCAACTTATCTAAACCTTACTTTTACTTCATTTCTTTGCTATTGCAAAGCATAAGTGCCAAAATCATAATTTGGAAAACATAACAAGCATCATGAAGAGTGAGCAGCTGCATTGTCTTTCTTCTTTCATACTGACAAACTTAATTTTGAAATGCTGATGGTAAATTCAAATTGCAGTCTGCCAAAAAAAAAATTCTCAAAAATCTTTGTCTCTATTCCTTACAGGAGAAAATCATTTTTTCTTATGAAACTCATAATTAGGGATAAATTCCTTAGTTGAACATAAGGACAACTTTGAGATTTTACTTTTATGTATGTACGTGGTTTTACTTTTATGTGGAAACTAAAATGGCAGTTCTTTTATAGTGTTCTAGATGTAGGAAGTGAGAGTCTTACATTAAAATAAAATATTAACTATATATTATTTATTTACAAAGAGAATACACTCTCATCTGGTTTTATTTGAATAATCCATTTGCCTGTGATGTTTACCTAGATAGAATGTCAACTTATTTGCAGAAAATTAAAATCTATGTGGAAAATATAACATCTGTTAATTAT
>NW_023238487.1:0-1155 GCF_002007445.2 Ailuropoda melanoleuca | reverse complement strand
CCCCTCCCCCAGGCCCACAGACATCCCGCCTGGGTAGCCCCTGGGAAGAGGACACTCCTAGACTCAGACCGCGTGCCCAGGTGGACCCCCCTGCACGGATGGCTACCTCACCCCCCCAACAGGGACCCTCACCTGGGCACCATCTGGGCCATGTTGGTGCAGATCAGAGACCCCCAGTCCCCGCCCTGAATATAGAATTCTTGGAAGCCCAGCCGCAGCATCAGCTTATAAAAGATCCTGGCCGTGGCCACTGAATTCAGGCCTGGTTTGAAGGGGAAGGAGAACAGAATCACAGAGAGGTCACTCCCTGGGTCCTCTTGGGCCTCCATGAAATTCCTCACCTCCCCCTCTTGCCCCAGGCTGGGGTGACAGCAGCTCACAGGAGGGGAGGAGGAGGCCTGGGGCCCCAGAGTGGTGTGGCCGGTGCCCAGCAGGCAGTGGGCCTGGCATCTGCGTGGCAGTCGGGGACGGTGAATGGACGGCCTCGCAGCGAGGGCGCGGTGGGCTCGGGCCGGCACCAGCGAGGTTCTGGGGGCCCGTGCTGCCCGTGGGCTGCCCTGGGACAGCCCAGGGCCCAGAGGCGGCCCTGCCCCGGGGCAGGGAGCTCCTGAGAGCGCAAGAGTCCAGGCCCCGAGGCCGGCACTGGCCGCTAAGGACCGCTGCTCTGCCCATCCCCCGCCTGCAGCACCCAGCAAAGCCAGAGAAGGGGCGCTGGCCATCTGGCTCCCCAGGCCCCGAGGGCAGCTGTCCCGGCTGTCTCCCCGCCTGTGGGAAGACCTGGCCCCCAGCAGCAGCCACCCCCCCGCCCCCGCCACTGTACCCTTTTTGGAAGACGCCTCCGAGAAGCCATAGCCAGGAATGCAAGGGCAGATGACTTCGAAAACATGCTCGTCGCTCAGGCCGTGCTTCCTGGGGTCAGTCAGGAGCGGGATGATCTTATAAAACTCGTAGAAGGAGCCGGGCCAGCCGTGCACCATCAGCAGGGGCTTCGGGGTGCAGCCGGACAGCGGCTGGGGCGGCTTCACGTGGATGAAGTGGATGTCCAGCCCTGGGGGACAGACCGAGTCAGCCCGCGGGGAGGGGGGAGGCCCCACAACTGGGGAGGCCCTCTGCGTGTCGGTCAGGCCCTGCGGCCCCAGAGCCCAAGCAGTGGGT
>NW_023238486.1:0-3392 GCF_002007445.2 Ailuropoda melanoleuca | reverse complement strand
AGCATCTCATTTCACACTTTGTAACAAGGTCACTTCAGCTAAAAAGCTGTCTCATTTCAGGAGGTGGGCCAACAGGTGGGCTCTCAAAGTCAGGCCTATAGGTAGAAAATTAGCCAGATATGCAAGGAAACCAGAAGAATTCAGGATCCAGCCCAGTTTTATAGGTGAACAAGAAACAGTCAAGGACAATTAATCAGAATTAGAATCTAACACCCATAAAATTATTGAAACACAATTTTTTTTCTGTCTCTAAAGTCACCCTCGTTTCCATCAAAGATAGCCAAACTAAGACTAATCTGTTTGTGAAACAAGTCCAGTTTTAACAAACTTGGCCTAATTATTTACATAAGTACGCAAGAATAGCGCCTGGCCATATAGGTTCTTTTAAATCAGCTTTGCTGGAACTTTCCACAAGGAATTTCAGATTAAGCATTTAACAGCCTTCTGAGGCTAAGAACCAAGCAAAAATACTTGCCATCAGACTTGCCTGGGATCTATATATTTGGGTTACTTCTTTTCTTCTCCAGGTCTCCAAAACATTCTGAGATTCCTGAGCCCGCCAGGAAGTGACCTTCTTTACCCACCTGGTAAGGCCCCTAGGAACCCGGTAAGCTAGGTACCAGATGGATATTTCCAAGGGGCTTCATTAGCTCCATAAAACCAACCTTAGCTCCTTAAAGCTATCTGGTCATATGTGAGTCTATGCATGCCTCTCGCAAATATGACATTCTAGTCAAAGCCTTGGTAATATGACCAATGTTTCCAATGGTGTCCTGTTACAGGAGCACAGATTCTTATCAAACTTAAGCAAATAACTATAATTGCCAGGAAAGTAAGAATACCCATCTCCTGCTCCATCAGCCCCTCCCCCTCCTCAAATAAATAAACAAATCTTAAAAAACATAAAGAAGGTAAGAATATTCACTGAGAGTTTCCAAATTTTGGAGAGACCAGGTAGGGAGAAAAGGATAACTGTTTCCTTAAATGTGGAAGAGTAAACATTAGAGAACCAGCAATGTTTTAAAGAAGAGTCATAAAAACTATAATCATTTTCCTCAATTCATTCAGTCTCATGTTAATAACTCTTGCTCTGTTTGAATGCAGATTTTCCATTAGTGCCAGAAATTCTTACTCAGCTTGGTTTTATGATCCTCAGGGTATAAGAAACCTGTATTTGTCAAAAGTTCTCTCCATGAATCTTCTTGAAGATGAAACACATTTAGCAAAAGCATCAGAACAATAGCTGTAAATGACAAAAGACTGAAAAATGGCCGTGGTTAAAGATCCGATGAAAGTTTATTATAATGCAATGGACAAGAAAATTTGTTTTTTTTTCTGTGACATACACTTCAATACTTAGAATTACAAGTGATGACATTATACCAGGACATATCAAAATCTTAGGAACTTTATATGATTTTTAGAATAGTTACAGAATTTTTCCAGATACTGAACCTAGGAAGGTTTATCATCACTTATTTGACATTACTTCCCATGTAACTTGACATACCGAGACTAATTAATCAAGAATTTCATTTAGAATTTGAACTTGGGGAAGTTTGTTAAAAATATCAGAAGATTTTAAAGCACAGGGCTAAATAGGAGCACAGATCATTATAAAACTTAATTACCTAATTAACCAAGGTGGCAATAAGAGATTCTTAAGGCAAATATAGAAGGTGACATAGTTGTTAGCAAAACTTAGTTCTTTTAATATTGATAAGATTCAGTTTTCTTCAGTAATTGAAGACCTGATAAAGATAAAATATAAAAAATGTTTTGTTTTTTTTCTGCGCAAAGAAAAAAACATTTGTTTACAATTTCTTATCAAGAGTAGACCAATAATCTGCAAAAACTTTATCTTAACAGAGAAAAAACAAATTCTAGTCTTATACCAGTACTTTTAAATCTCTTTCATTCTGGTCTTGGTCCTGACTATGCATAAAAATCTTTTCCAAAGATTCCTATTTCACAAACTTCCTACAACTTTCTTTTTTATTTAGATTTTGTCCTAAGTTTTCCCTCCAAGCAACCAGTCTCATTTTAGGACAAAATTACTTTCTTTTCCCTCAACAAAAATGTATTCCCCTTTTTCATACCTTTCTTACCAAAAACACCTTTACTTCTTCTTTTTTTTTTTTTTTAAGTAGGCTCCAGGCCCAGCATGAAGCCCAGCACGGGGCTTGAACTCATAACCCTGGGATTAAGACTTGGGCAGAGATCAAGAGTCAGAAGCTTAACCAACTGAGCCACCCAGGTGTCCCACATGCCTTCCTTTGGTTGCATACAGTTGTTTCCCTTATTATTTCTAGTAGTCTAATTACATGTTAGAATTCTTAATTCTTAGAAAATTAACGTTCCAGTGAAAACTAAGTAGTAAGCAATTGTTAACTGTTACACCAGAATTTTTTGGATTGGCAAGTTCATGAATATATTTTATAATTTCCAGAAACATGTTCTTTTTTTATAATTTTAATGTTGATAACTCTGAACACGGCTGTTAAAACAACCACCTTAAATTAGCTTTAATACTAAGTATTTTCCCAGATCACACGAACTTGAAAACCATTTGCATTAGTGTCATTCTTTTGGAGCTTTAGAATGCCCAATTCTTGTAACTGCTTGCCTTTAAACCAATTAAATAGAGCTCTTTTACAAAGTAATTTTCTCAATACCGGGGGTCGAAAAATATCTCATGTCTACAACCTACATATGTGGATATACACAGAGACAAATGTAAAGACCCTATAGGTACTAATAATTATGGAGATTTTTCAAGATTTGTATTTGTCCCTGAAATGAGTCTTGAGGTGACTGTACTAGAGTTTGAACTCAAGGGCCATCTGAGCATTTTGTATTTTAAAAAGTCTTCTTCCCACCCCCATCCCACCTTTTTTTCCCCTTCAGTGTCAGGTGATTGTGGGCTACGTTTACATTTCAAGGACAGGGCAAGTTGTATAACTTAAAAGAGGTGGAGAAAGATCACAAGTTTTCCCAGAAAGGACTTTGGTTTCCTGAAGCCAATAATTTACAAGCCTTTAAGATAAATAGGGGAAGATTTGGGATCAATAAAGGAATAGGTGACCTTTGGATGGCCTCTAGAGTTGCATTTCTAGCTTTGTAAATTTTGTAAGATAAGGAAAGCTGCTTTCTAAACTTCAAAGAAGTGGGTTGCAAGTTAAATAACGTTATAAGTTGATCTGCTCCTCAGATTCCATTTTCCCCAATTTGCTTCCTCCTCTCTGGGTCCATTTTATTAGTTTCCTGCAAGGATAGTTTCCTGTCAGTGTTTTTAGAAGCTTGGAAATACCAATCAAAATATGCATCTCACTCAGATTGTTTAGTTCAATAGCCAGCTTTTTCTCAAATTGGGTCCGCAAATACAGTAATTA
>NW_023238485.1:0-1155 GCF_002007445.2 Ailuropoda melanoleuca | reverse complement strand
AGTCAATTCTGTCAAGCCCTGTCACTGCTTTAGCAACTAAGTTTATATAATATTCTAAGTCCTTTGTTGTCATTTCAACAATCTTCACAGCGTCTTCACCAGCAGTAGTTTCCATCTCAAGAAATCACTTTCTTTGCTCATCCATAAGAAGCAACTCCTTGTCCACTCAAGTTGGATCACGAGATTGCAGCAACTCGCATCTTTGGGCTCCACTTCTAACACTAGTTCTCCTGCTATTTCCACCCCATCTGCAGTTACTTCCTCCCCTGAAGTCTTGAATCCCTCAAAGTCATCCACCAGGGTTGAAATCAGCTTCTTCCAAATTCCTCTTAACGTTGATCTTTTGATCTCTTCTTACGAATCACAAATGTTCTTAATGGCATCTAAAATGGTGAATCCTTTCCAGAAGGTTTTTAATGTACTTTGCCCAGATCCATCACAGGATCAGCATCTATGGCAGCTATAGCCTTATGAAATGTATTTCTGAAATAATAAGGCTTGAAAGTCAGAATGTATTTGTATTGGTTACATACAAATTACCTGTCTGTTTGGCATTGCTTTAGGAGCTTTCACACCTGTGGCTACCCTTGTGGTTCATACCAGGTGGGCCTTGGTTTTCTTCTTCTTCTTCTTTTTTTAAAGATTTATTTATTTATTTTAGAGAGAGAGCGAGAGTAGGGGAAGGGTGTGGGAAGGGAGAGAGAGAATCTCCAGCAGACTCCCCACTGAGCAAGGAGCCTAACATGGTGCTGGATCCCACTATCCCGAAATCCTGAGATCATGACCTGAGCCGAAATCAAGAGTCGGATGCTCATCTGACTGAGCCACCCAGATGCCCCAAGGGCCGTGGTCATCTTGTCATGCTCTACATCAGTTTCTTTTGTTGGTTTCATCCTCTGTCCACCTTTTAAGCTTCTTTCTTTCTTGCTTTGTATGCTTCCCTGAGTGATTTGATTCCATCTATGGCTTCCAGGTTAACAGGTAAGTACCTTCCAGACCTATACATTCAGATGCGAACCCATGTATTCTTTGTTGCCATTTGTATACCACTGTATACACACTAGCAGTGCCCAGGTTGGTGACAGGAGTAAATATTGGTGTATTTGAGGGAAAGTGAAAAGAATGTGTTGTCCTCCATGAGGATGGAGTGGTGGT
>NW_023238484.1:0-1155 GCF_002007445.2 Ailuropoda melanoleuca | reverse complement strand
CCTCTTAGGACCACTTTTGCTGCATCCCAAAGGTTTTGCACCATCGTGTTTTCATTTTCATTTGCTTTCATGTATTTTTTATTTCTTCTTTAATTTCCTGATTAACCCATCCATTCTTTAGTAGGATGTTCTTTAACCTCCACGTATTTGTGGTCTTTCCAAATTTTTTCTTGTGGTTGACTTCAAGTTTCATAGCGTTGTGGTCTGAAAATATGCATGGCATGATCTCAATATTTTTGTACTGATTGAGGCCTGATTTGTAACCAGTATGTGATCTGTTCTGGAGAATGTTCCATGTGCACTCAAAGAGAATGTTTATTCTGCTGCTTTGGGATGAAATGTTCTGAATATATCTGTTAAGTCCATCTGGCCCAGTGTGTCATTCAAAGCCATTGTTTTCTTATTATTTTCTGCTCAGATGATCTGTTCATTGCTGTAAGTCAGGTGTTAAAGTCCCCTACTATTATTTCATTGTTATCAATGAATTTCTTTATATTTGTTATTGATTTAGATATTTGGGTGTTCCCAAGTTGGGGACATAAATATTTACAATGGTTAGATCTTCTTGTTGGACAGACCCCTTTATTACAATATAGTGCCCCTCTTCATCTCTTGTTACAGTCTTTGGTTTAAAATCTAGTTTGTCTGATATAAGTATGGCTGTTTTGGCTTTCTTTTGACATCCATTAACATGATAAATGATTCTCCATCCCTTCATTTTCAAACTGGAGGTGTCTTTGGGTCTAAAATGAGTTTCATGTAGGCAGCATATAGATGGGTCTTGTTGTTTTATCCATTCTGATATTCTGTGTCCTTTAATTGGAGCATTTAGTCCATTTACATTCAGAGTGATAATTGATAGGTATGAAGTTAGTGCCATTGTATTACCTGTAAAGTCAGTGTTTCTGGAGATTTCTCTGTTCCTTTCTGGTTTTTGTTGCTTTTGGCCTTTCTTTCCCATTCAAAGAGTCCCTTTTAATATTTCTTACAGGGCTAGCTCAGTAGTCATGAACTCCTATAGTTTTTGTTTGTCTGGGAAACTCTTTATCTCTCCTACTATTCTGAATGACAGCCTTGCTGGGTAAAGCTTTCTTGGCTGCATAGTATGGTACTGGCACAAAAACAGACACACAGATCGATGGAACAGAATAGAAA
>NW_023238483.1:0-1155 GCF_002007445.2 Ailuropoda melanoleuca | reverse complement strand
TAAAAAAAAAAAAAAAAAAAGACTTGATTTCTTGAAGGGGAAGGACCTCATTTAAACCTGGGCACCCAGTGGAAAAAAGGCACAGATATTCAGAGGAATTGGTGAGTACAGTCAACATGGATGACTTGGAGGTAAGAGTTTCTTCTTCAAGCCATGTCCAAAGCAGAATTGATTATTTTCAAGGCTGTTGCAGACCAAAAATAGGGCAGTAATATTTTTTAAAACAGAGAGAAACTGACAGCAAGGCTACATGAACAGAAGGACAATCACTCTGGGTTAGATTTGATATTGAGGAAAATTTTCAGGCAAGACAAGTTGTTCTTTCGTTGGCTGGTCAGAGAAATTGGTCTATACTTTGCAAAGCTTACAGTTTGTTTATGTCTTACCTCATTATAGAAATAATTTGAGACAAAATGTTTAAAACTGATAGGGCTGCTCAGGGACTAGTCCCTGAATATTCCCATTAGGATTTCTTAGCTCTATAATAAGCCCTTTATATCATCTAAAATGGATCAAAAACATGTGTAGTTCTGTTTTTTTAATATTCCCTACTGAAACTTGCAGTACATATAGGCAAAATTATTGTTCAAATTAGTAACAAGGCAAACATCTAAGTGATGAGTTTAGAAGTAACAGGAAATGCTTACTCTCAGAATATATCTCCCAGCTGGTCTGATATTAAATCCCAAAGTTTTAAAAATATGTTAGAAACTCATCCTCTTGATTTGTATTAATTTAGCATTCATATTCTACTTGTGTATAAAATGGATAAAGTTAGAAATTTTACCATATTAAGCTTCTTTCACCAGGTACCGATGTTATGTATCTTCGCCCAACAACACGGTTCTGAAAGATTTTGAGACAGGTGCACACTTAAAGAACAGATGTGGGAAGTGGAGACAAAGTACAGTTTCCCATGGGAAACATTCTCCTCTCTAGGCTTCTCTGACACTATATTCTTTCCTACATTGTCTTTTCTTTCTACCTCTCTTTTTTGTCAATTTCTTGACTTCAACTCTTACTCCCAATAAGAAATGCTCCCAAAGCTTTGTCTCTGTTCTTGACCTTTCTGTTGGTCCATAGCCCTTCATTCTCACTTCTTCCTAGAATCTTTAACACACACACATATTTTTTTTCTCTCTGAATGTATCATTT
>NW_023238482.1:0-1155 GCF_002007445.2 Ailuropoda melanoleuca | reverse complement strand
CCCCCCTCCTAGAATATGGAATAGCCAATTTGTTTTGATTTCTTTAAAAGAAAAAAATGCAAGACAGAAAATATCCTTTTGGGAGTCCCCAGCGTGGTGCTTTCAAGTCATAGTACAAAGTTACTTCTGAAACAAAAATATTGACATCTTAGCCCACAGAAACACCAAAATCATTCTAACTTGGGTGGACATTTAATCCAGTAACATAGAAATATACCAAAATAACGTTAGTTAATAAATAAAGAGAAGGCAGACAGAATTAGAGTCAATAGAAGAGACAGTACTATGCTAGGAAGAAAATGAATCTAACCAATTTGAGCATTTTTATGTTGCATAAATACTTGTGAAATATTTGGAAATTTTGTACAAAAAAAAAATAAGAGTTCCCAGTGTCCAGCCTTATTTTTGTACTTGGTTTCTTTGAAAAATCTGAAGTCTTTCAAATATATCCTGTAATGATTGCACTTTGGTTATACAATTCTTCTCACCAAAGGTCCTTAATAGCATTTCCTTCTCTCTTGGAACTTGGACATTTCAGGACATGAACTCAGCCTGAGAACTATCACTGGTTTTCATTAACTGATTCAGTTCAATCCACCAAATACTTTCTTTCTGTTATGGTCTCAAAGTAATGTGTGTAGAAATTTGCCGTTCGTCATTTGGCTGAAACATGGATTGTTTTTTGTGGAACAGCGTAATCAATGGAATGGCTGCCGTATTGTTGAGGATACTATATTGAAATTAGGGGGAGGGAGCAGAAGGGCACTCTAGTCTGATTCTGTTCTGGTTCTCTCTGGACCAGGAGGAGGGGTCTGCTCACTCTCACAGGGGCTGGATGCCAGATTAGTTAGGCTGAGGGAACTTAGAAGCTTCCAAATGCTGATGAGACCCGTTTTTCATCAGTTTGTTGTTGGTCCTACGATTGGAAAGTATCCCATGTGTGCCTGGGAACATGGGAAGTTGGGCCCAATTTGTCTGAACAAATATATTAGGAAGTAAAGTAGTAAGTGTACTATTATGGCAATTAAAAGGGAAAGATTGTTAAACAGCATTTTTTAAAGAGAACAGATATCTATACTGGGTACAAGAAAAAGTGCTCCAAGAGGTTGAAAGCAAACCAAAAGATAAAACCTAAAACTATAAATTTTTTTTTTT
>NW_023238481.1:303-2964 GCF_002007445.2 Ailuropoda melanoleuca | reverse complement strand
GCATTCCAAAAATTTAAGAACCACCACTTGAGAAGACAATAATTCTACCTCCACTGACGTTAAGAATACATTTGAAGATGTCTCCCTAGGCCCCTTGTCTCAACAAGTTGCCACCTTCTAGAAGGATCTTTGAAAGGTCTTATCCCACAGCAAGGCCCCAAATGATCAGAACTGTTTACCCTGAGACTCTTTATGCCCCCAGAATCCTACACCGTGTCTGGCACACTCCACTAGAGCAGATTCCTTTGACTTATGACCCTCTCTTTTGTGTGCAGAAGGGCTCAGAACTGCATTTTCATTTTACACTTGCCCCCCCNGCCCCCCCCATTCCATCGCCAGTCCTTGTAGGCTGACTGCATGGCGGGCACGAAAAGCTAAGGCAGAAACCAGGCATATCTGGATCCAGTTCTGATTCGTGACTGTGTTATCTTGGACAAACGCTCATATCCTCTCAGCCTGAGTCCTTCCATCTACAAAACAGAATCACTAAACCTTCCTGATGGGATTGTTGTAGAGACAGAGTGAATTCACCCAGCATGTGCACCTGGCCTTGGTCCTGGAACCAGCTCAGCCAACACGAATAACTTGCACCAAAGTTAATGTGAGTAAATTGCACCTAGTTCTTGAAATACATGGCATATGTCATTTAACAAAAGAGAAAATATGTTTCTTGAGTGACTCTTACAGGCACTACCCCAAAGTCCATGTTTACAAACTCAGTGGCAATTCTGAGGAAGCCAGTTAGGTAAGATTTTAAAAGAAGAATCAGGACGCCTGGGTGGCACAGCGGTTAAGCATCTGCCTTCGGCTCAGGGCATGATCCCGGTGTTATGGGATCGAGCCCCACATCAGGCTCTTCCGCTATGAGCCTGCTTCTTCCTCTCCCACTCCCCCTGCTTGTGTTCCCTCTCTCGCTGGCTGTCTCTATCTCTGTCAAATAAATAAATTTTTAAAAAAAATCTAAAAAAAAAAGATTTTAGGGGCGCCTGGGTGGCACAGCGGTTAAGCGCCTGCCTTCGGCTCAGGGCGTGATCCTGGCGTTATGGGATCGAGCCCCACATCAGGCTCCTCTGCTGGGAGCCTGCTTCTTTCTCTCCCACTCCCCCTGCTTGCGTTCCCTCTCTCGCTGCTGTCTCTCTCTCTGTCAAATAAATAAATAAAATCTTAAAAAAAAAAAAAGATTTTAAAAGAAGAATCAAAGTCCACTCATGCCTGCTAAACTGGATCCCCTTTCATAGTGTCTGGAGGCTCAGAGCCTGGCCCCGTATTTATTTTATTTTATTATTTTATTTTATTTTATTTCATTTCATTTTATTTTATTGTATTATTTTATTCTAAGTAGGTTCCATACCTAATGTGGGGCTTGAACTCATGACCCTGAGGTCAAGAAGAGCATACTCCACCGAGTAGGGCTAGCCAGGTACTCCTGTATGTGTTCTTCTAACAACAAAAAGGGTTAGGAGACAGAACCCTTTGCTGGCTTTCCTACTCACTAGTGATCTTGACAGGTTACTTACACCTCTGAACTCTGGTTTCTTCTTTTGTGAAACAAGAGGTGTAGGGGTCATAAAACATCATTCACGGGAGGGAACGGAAGTCTACATAAGCTTGTAACAGGTGAAAACTTTGTGTACGCTCTAAAGTGGAATACAGATGTGAGATACCTTTCTGCATTGTTCAGCCAGTGATCCCCAAAGTGTTTGTGAGATACCTTTCTGCATTGTTGTTCAGCCAGTGATCCCCAAAGTGTGACCAGGGAATCCCAGGTCCTCAGGGGTAGTGAGGGGTTCCTTGGTATCTCTTTTAACCTCTGGACTTCTCATGTGCTAATAACCATCGAAACTACAAGAAGAGAACGTGGTGTGCCACATTTCCCAAACACGGCTGTGCAGAATCTCTTCCCCTAGAACCCCTGAAGGATCCCAGGGCCTTACAGGGTGTGCACTGGACACGCTGGGTGCTTGTGCAGACCCGAGCTGGCCGATTGGACCCAGTGCTCGTGCGCACCCAGCTGCTGCGGCCTGTCTACCCGGTCACGCACACGGGGCTCCCCAGATGAGCAGCAGGGAGAAGATCTGAGGCAGCTGACCATCTGGTCCTTCTCTGGCTCTCCATGGAACGGCTGTCCTCTTCGGGCATCTCTACACAGGTCTCTCCAGATTTAAGGAATCCGAAGGCAAAGTAATTGACCCCAGATTGAGAGCTGTAGCTGTTTTTTTCACTTTTGTTCTTTCTTCTTCTTGGTCTTCATCTCCTCCCTCCTCCGCTTCCTCCTGTTTTCTTCTCTCTCCTCCCTCTTCCCCTCCTCCCTTCCCTCCCCCCAACTTCTTACTTAAGGATTTGAAGATCTGTCCTTTTAGAACAATGCCATTGCTCACTTGGGCCACAGTTTGCAAATTGTAAATGAGACACGCCTAAAACCGAAACTATTGCTCCTCAAATTTGTTAAAGTAGATTTGTTTCCAAGTGCAAGGGGTTATTAGCCAAGTAGCTGGCATGAGCCAGTTCGATTTCTGTCTGCGCCAGGTTTACGGGCCAGTTCACACTGGTCATCATGACCCGGCAGCCCCCGCCGAAGTTGGGAGCTGCAAGTTCCAGGGGCTTTCATGACACAGCGCTCCTCTCGGCCTGGGAATGCCCAGCGCCAAAACCTGGGGTTAA
>NW_023238481.1:0-278 GCF_002007445.2 Ailuropoda melanoleuca | reverse complement strand
AAAGAGCCCACTGTTAAGAAGCTGGTGTTTGGACAAAGGTTTTCAGAGTCCAAGGCTGCCCCTGCAAATAGAAGGCATGGGAGGCAACCCCCTGTGACCCCACAGCTGCCTCTAGCGCCCCCACTGTCCACCTTGTCCTCCTGCCCCTTCTGTCTTCGATCAGCTACGTCCCCCTCCCTTGTCTCTTGTCCCCACCTTATTCCCACTAACAGTCTCTCGCAGCCCCAAATCCTGCCATCCCTTCGTCACTGAAAACCTGAGAGCACCTCTCGCTCCCC
>NW_023238480.1:0-1155 GCF_002007445.2 Ailuropoda melanoleuca | reverse complement strand
TTCCCCTTTCTCTGCATCCTCACCAACATCTGTTGTTTCCTGAGTTGTTAATTTTAGCCATTCTGACTGGTATGAGGTGTTATCTCATTGTAGTTTTGATTTGTATTTCCCTAATATCAGTGATGCTGAGCATCTTTTCATATGCCTGTTAGCCATTTGTATATCTTCTTTGGAGAAATGTCTGTTCATGTCTTCTGCCCATTTCTTAAGTGGATTATATGTTTTTTGGGTGTTGAGTTTAGTAAGTTCTTCATCGATCTTGGATACTAGCCCTCTATCTGACAAAACATTTGCAAACACCTTCTCCCATTCTGTAGGTTACCTTTCAGTTTTTTTTTTTTTTTTTTTTACTATTTCCTTCACTGTATCAAAGCTTTTTATCTTGATGAAGTCAAATAGTTCATTTTTGCCTTTGTTTGCCTTGCCTCTGGAGACGTGTCTAATAAGAAGTTGCTACAGCCAAGGTCAAAGAGGATGCTGCCTATGTTCTCTTCTAGGATTCTGATGGGTTCTTGTCTCACATTTAGGTCTTTCGTCCATTTTAAATTTATTTTTGTGTATGGTATAAGAAAGTGGTCCAGTTTCATTCTTCTGCGTGTCGCTGTCCAGTTTCCCAACATCATTTATTGAAGAGACTGTCTTTTTTCCATTGGATATTCTTTCCTGCTTTGTCAAACATTAGTTGACCATATAGTTGTGGGTCCATTTCTGGGTTATCTATTCTGTAACATTGATCTATGTGTCTGTTTTTGTACCAGTACTGTAATGTCTTGACCACTACACATTTGTAATATTGCTTGAAGTTTGGAATTGTGAAGCCTTCAGCTTTGCTTTTCTTTTTCAAGATTGCTTTGGCTATTTGGGTCTTTGTGGTTCCATACAAATTTTAGGATTGTTTGTTCTAGCTTTGTGAAAAATTCTGGTGGTATTTTGATAGGGATTACATTGAATGTGTAGATCACTTTGGGTAGTACAGATATTTTAACAATATCTCTTCTTCCAATCCATGAGCATGGAATGTCTTTCCATCTATTTGTGCCATCTTTGATTTCTTTCTTAAGTGTTCTATAGTTTTCAGAGTACAGATCTTTTTTTTTTTAAAGATTTTATTTATTTATTTGACAGAGATAGAGACAGCCAGTGAGAGAGGGAACA
>NW_023238479.1:0-1154 GCF_002007445.2 Ailuropoda melanoleuca | reverse complement strand
TCTTGTCCTCTTATGCCAAATGTAATACATGCGTTGTAACAAGTTGGGAAGTATACAAATATAAAGGAGAAAATAATTACCAAAAGTCCTTCCCCCTGAGATACTCATTGCTTATGTTTTGCCATATTTCTTCTGAGTCCCTCCACATTCATTACCCTAATAGACATTTGGGGGAGAATATTGAAATAAGGATGATTTAAAGCTTACAGGTCACCTCTTCCGGGAAGCCTTCTTGGATTTCCATGCTGGATTCATCCTCTGTGCTTATAATATTTTATACATATGCAGAATTCTTCTTTGAGGGAAGATGGCTTGTTTATTTGTAAGAAAAGCAACTTATAATGTTCCTTTTGAGTAAAAGGAAATCCTACTTTGGGGCAGAGCAATTCAGAGTGAGTTGGTGAGTTACTTTGCAGAACAACACGGAAAAGACAGTCTTGCTGTGAGGAGAGAGCATTTCTATAGAAATTATTATTTACATAGGGCTTTTGCTTGCTGGGGCCAAGGAAGAGATATCGGGGTGCTTGACTTGGGTGGGGGCTGGGGACAGGCTGTAGAGGTTTAAGAGCTGGCTGAGGCAAGGCCACGGCAGACTGAGGGCTGAGCAGAGAGAGGTACTGTAAGTGGCTTCCCGGAAAGGGGCGTCGTTAAGGGACTCTAGGTCTAGCAGTGTTCTCATAAACATGGGGCTATTTATTAGCAGCGCTTTGTGGGATTAAGGGAAGCAAGTGTGACTGCTGGAAGGGCTACGGAAGGATGGGAAAACAGGAGTCTGAAGCACCGCATAAGACACTTAAGCAAATAAGGTCCTTATTATACCAGGTACTATGCTGAGACCTCTGTAGGCATGAGCTCTTTAATCCTTGCAACAGCCTTATTACCCCTGCTTACGGATGAGGAAACAGAGGCACAGAGAAATTTAAGTCCTCCAAAACATCTAGGAAGTAGTGGAGACAGGACTCAAGCCCAGGGAGTTTGGCAGCCAAGTCTCTGCTCTTAACTATTGAGCTCTTATGTCTCTTGGACCTTGCCATCTACGGTCACAGAGGAGGTTCAGACAAGGTCCACTGGGAATTGAAGGGAAAGAAGACACATAAAAGCTGAGAACTTGAAGATTTCCATCAGAGCATTGACCATTCATATTCATTCTCTCC
>NW_023238478.1:0-1154 GCF_002007445.2 Ailuropoda melanoleuca | reverse complement strand
GTATAATTTGATAAAATTAAAATCTGCCTCGCCAGTTAGTGTGTCTATTATATGCTCTATCACTGCAGTGTATTCCATTTATGATTTAGACTTCATAATGATGTATAATAACTATTTTTGTACCAGAGGTTCAATTTTCTAACCACTTAATCTCATCTTTGATTCATCTATTTTCCTACTTGGAAATCAAAGATGTTCCATTTATGACACCTCTACCCTCCCTCTCTCCTATTGCTTCCTACATCTGTGAGTACAGAGAAAATAGAATCAAGCAATAGAAAAACAAGTAATGTGCCAAGATCCTGTAAATCTGAAACTCTAGAAGGACTAGTCATCACTTAGTACCTATTTTTCTGCCAGGACACAAAATAAAACAAATGACATTATCAACAACAAAATCAAACCATCAAGTTCAAACTATTAGATGTTTCTTCACTTGTGTGTTGACTGATTCCAGTTCAGAATGTGACACAGAGCCTGAAAATAATTGTTATACTTTGTTTCTTCCCTGTGCAAAATGGATCCACAGGAAACTGAGGTTTTATACATTTCTCCTATGTTAACCTTATTATACTTATGAATATGATAAAAATAAATGAATGGGATTAAGACAAAGCAAAAAAAACCCAATTTAATGAAATAAGTGTTTTCGAGAAACTGTGGTGGCATCAAGGCCTGAGAGCACTTGACATGGGTGGAAATGGCAAGAAAAGTATTAAAGTGCAGGTACAGGATATGGACGAGACAAAATGACAGAAAATGAGCCCAGTACTGTGGGTTGAGATTGACTGTACAAAATCTTGAACATCAAATTAAGGAGTATAGTCTTTGCTTAAGCTCTAAGCTCTTGGGAAATGATTTTATACATAATTATTTCACAAGGTCATTTTTTTTTTGGTAGGTAACTGTGTGAGTAGTGTGAAAATGAACTAATACTAAATATGGAGAAAAGTGTGGGAAAGAGAAGATTTAAAAAAGGAAACCATGCATCCAGAGCCAATGACCTATTTCTCTGAGGCTGGCTCAAGCAGGAGGTGTGCAAGGCCCCTATTTTCCAAAACAGGTTTTAAAAACATTTCCTAAAGCATTCTTTTTTTTTTTAAGATTTTATTTATTTATTTGACAGAGATAGAGACAGCCAGAGAGAGGGAACA
>NW_023238477.1:0-1154 GCF_002007445.2 Ailuropoda melanoleuca | reverse complement strand
AAAAAAAAAACTGGTCAGATGCTAGGACACATGCCGGGCTGAAAACCCACAAAAATGGCCCCACGCATAGCCCCCCAAACCAGCAAGCTGGCTATGTGCGATCTACCTTAAGCAGCATTACATACACACACGCATTTACTTATTTATTTATATTTATAAATATATAAACAAAAGTTTACCCAATAGATATATTAGGTTATTTACCCTAGGTTAATGGCATTTTTCTTTACAACATTTTCAGCAAAAGATTCTGTAAATAAGCTCTAAGAGAACATTTATAACATAATGCTTTAACGTTTGTCTGCACATCACTTTCCAGGCATGTTTCACTTGCTCTGTTTCTCCCTCTTAGCATTCGCTCCTACTTTACTGCAATGGCTTCTTCATCTCAGTCCCTCTCACTGCACCCAGTGACCCTACGACTCCCAAGTATTTGAGAATTCTAATGCAACGCGGAAGTTGCCTAAATTCAATTTCAGATTTATGACTACTATTCATGTATCTAAGAAATAAAAACTATGGAGTGGAATGGAGAAATATAAAGAGTAGGAGGAGAGTTTTATCTCCAAGACCAGTTTTCTTCAAAATATTTTATCCTTAGCTCAATATTCTTTCTGTAAAATAATTACTTAGAGCCACATCATTATAGTTTTAATTATTTTTAAGGACTATTACTTAACAGCATATTTTATATAAAATCATCTCAATTTTAACCAAATTATAAGTAATGCTTTACATTACTTACATGAAAAGTAAACTGACAAGGTTTTCGTTGAGACTACCAATGTGGAGATTATAATTGAATGATGAAAAATTATTAAAACTTATTAGCAAGAAAAAGAATTGGTGAACTAGATAACATCCCATGAATTGATACAAACATGTATTTTTCACAACTGGCACAACGCAGAAAACATTCTGCATTTCTGCGTACTATCACTCTAGTATCTTGACATTTAAAAAATGCACGACAGGGGCGCCTGGGTGGCGCAGTCGTTAAGTGTCTGCCGTCAGCTCAGGGCATGATCCCGGGGTCCTGGGATGGAGCCCCACATCAGGCTCCTCTGCTAGGAGCCTGCTTCTTTCTTCCTTTCCCACTCCCCCTGCCTGTGTTCCCTCTCTCGCTGGCTGTCTCTGTCAAATAAATAAATAAA
>NW_023238476.1:0-1154 GCF_002007445.2 Ailuropoda melanoleuca | reverse complement strand
TTTTTTGCCTCTAACAAGCACCAGAAGGAAGAATTATTTGCATATTATTTATATCTTTTTAAAAATTCTTCATATTTATTTTAAGAAATGACTTAAGGTAACTATGAGCACTATTAGCTTTGTTTAAATTATTTACCAATTTGTGTGAAATGTATTTATGATTTTGCAACACTGCCTAGAAATATGTTCGTTTGAAATCATTACCTATTATTATCACAGAAAAGAGCTGTTCAGAAGGGCATCTTGAACATTTATTTTGGTAAAGAACACCCAAAATTAAATACATCATTTTTAGCAACTAAATGAGACATAAAATTATCATGTTGAGCTCACGCATCCCTAAATGGAAGATATTTTATTTGTTTTTTAAATTAAGGTGTGAGTGGATACATCATGGTCCTCAAATTGTGTGAATTAGTGAATAAAAGACATCTAATCATTTTAAGTTGAGTGTATTCAGCAGAAAATTACTTAAATAAGAATTTTTGAAAAACTGAAAGTATTTGCCATGTCTTTTTTGTTAATTGAAATGTAATTGACTTATGTAATATTAGTTTCAGGTGCACAACATAGTGATTGATATTTTTATACATTCCAAAATGATTACCACAGTAAGTCTAGTCACCACCTGTAACCATATAAAGTTAATGCAATACTATTGACTGTATTCTCCATTCCACATTACATCACCATGACTTATTTATTTTATAACTGGAAGTTTGTAATTCTTGATTGCCTTCATCCATAGGCCCTCCCAAACCCCATTCCCCTCTGGCAATAGGCAAGCTGTTTTCTGTATCTGAGTCTAGTTTTTATTTTGTTTTGTTTGTTTTGTATTGTTTTTTAGGTTTCATGTATAAGTGAAATCACACAGTACTTGTCTTTCTCTGACATTTCACTTAACATAATACCCTCATCCATCCATACTGTCATAAATGGCAAGGTTTCTTTTTTTATGACTCAGTCATATTCCATTGTATATATATACACTACAATTTTTTTATTCGTCCATCCATCAGTGGATTCTTAGGCTGTTTCCATACCTTAGCTGTTGTAAATAATGCTACAACAAAGATGAGGTGCATATATCTTTTCAAGTAACTTTTTATTTTCTTCAGATAAATATCCAGAAGTGGAATTGCTAGATCATATGG
>NW_023238475.1:5747-7144 GCF_002007445.2 Ailuropoda melanoleuca | reverse complement strand
CAAGAGCAGAGGTGACCCGTTCCTCTTGGAAGTGCCTTCGAAGGAGATGCTGTCAGCCTTCTCAGAGTTAGTGTTTTACCTCCCCAAATTCCAGGCAGTTTGTCTTTCCTCTTCTTTATGTGCAGTTTGTAACTTCGAGCTGATGGGGACAACGGATCCTGCTTCTCTTCATTATAATTCTACATTATGCCCTAAGGAATTTTTTAATTATATTTCTTCCCATGGGCTTAATTGATAATTTTTAACAATTTTAGGGGGAAAAAGTTACTTTCTTACCTATCTACTTATGTTGTCATATTTTGGGCTCTGTGATTCTCACAATCTGACAGTCCAAAATACTTTGTTTAGAAAACAACGGTGGAAGAGTTAGTTGCTCTTGTCTCTGATTTATTCCAAAGTCACATTATTTTTATGTCAACTGAACTACTCTGTTGGCTGGTATTCAGCTTAGGGACCTTATGCATTAGGCCTCACCTGCTAGGAGCCCTCTCTCTGGTGCATGCCGCATGTGTATGTGGTTGGACACCCAAACGTATGTGTTCTGATTTATATTTGCCATGCTTTCTTGTATTTCTGAATGGAGCCTTTTGGGAGTTCTTGAGCTCTGATTCCGATATTAGCACTGAATTCTTACTTTAGTTCTGTTTGACATATATTAGTGAGCTTATGAATATGCATAACGCCATATGAAAGACAAAATTTCAGGACTGGGCACTGGCTGCACTTAGGACACCTAAATGAGTGCAAACCAGCCAACCATCCAACTAACAGATAAACACAGACCTTTTTTTAGGTAATAAGTGGAAATCTTTTTGGTTTTTTTTTAGATTTATTTATTTATTTTAGAGAGAGAGCATGAGTGGGGAGGGACAGAGGCAGAGAGAGAGAGAAAGAGAGAGAAGCAGACTCCTCACTGAGTGTGAAGCCCAATGAGGGGCTCGTTCTCATGACCCTGAGACCATAACCTGAGCCAAAAGCAAGGGTGAAACACTCAGTGGACTGAGCCCCCCAGGCACCCACATAATCTTAAAATTGTACTTCCGAACTATCTTTTCCTTGCTCCTATCAGTGACAGAATGTTTCTATTCTGCAGGAGAATTGGAAGATACTGTCAATCAAAACAGAGGGGTCTTATTAAAAGAGAAACCAGCACATATGATGACTACTTTCTGGTCACAATCTGAAATGAATAAAAACAGCATGGATGGATGGATGGATGGATGGATGGATGGATGGATGGATGAAGTATATACGTGGAGTGGTACAAACATATTTGGTTTTGTTATTGATGCCAAATCTATTTCCACTTTAGGTGAAGCAAACTGTTGCAGGTTTGGTTCTCCAGGAAGCAGTCTCTGAGAGAGAGTTTAGTGTGTAAGGTGTTTATCAAGGAGTAC
>NW_023238475.1:0-1815 GCF_002007445.2 Ailuropoda melanoleuca | reverse complement strand
ATCCTTATTTTTTTTTTTTTTTTTTTTTTTTTTTTTTTTTTTTTTTTTTTTTTTTTTTTTTTTTTGTGCCCTCCTTAATGCCCATCCCCCAGTTACCCCATCCCCCCACCCCTCTCCCCTCCAGTAACCCTCAGTGTCTTTCCTATGATTAAGAGTCTCTTATGGTTTGTCTCCCTCTCTGACTTCGTAGGTTTCATTTTCTTGATGTCACGATGATTCAAATAGCTTTTCTTTAAATATTAGAGATGCAAGTTAGTTTGGGTTCATCAGAAAACTACTCGGCTTTATTACCATGTGTTTTATGAAAACACATTACTGCCCTCAGTGGGGGGCGAAAAGTAACATGGCTTCCTCCTCAGTCTGAGGTGACTCCGATTGTTAAATACAGAAATTCTCACGAACTCTCAAGCTGTCCGTCATTTTTAAATGTTAAAGTTTGAAACTGTTTATTTCAGCCTGCTATGGCTATGGCCACAAAACACCTTCTATGGAGAAACATCTCCCATGGCTAGGGACTAGAATCTCTCCTGGGAACCACCCAGATCCTTTCACCACAGCCTGCCGCAGCCATTGGTCAACAAGAGCAGAGGTGACCCGTTCCTCTTGGAAGTGCCTTCGAAGGAGATGCTGTCAGCCTTCTCAGAGTTAGTGTTTTACCTCCCCAGATTCCAGGCAGTTTGTCTTTCCTCTTCTTTATGTGCAGTTTGTAACTTCGAGCTGATGGGGACAACGGATCCTGCTTCTCTTCATTATAATTCTACATTATGCCCTAAGGAATTTTTTAATTATATTTCTTCCCATGGGCTTAATTGATAATTTTTAACAATTTTAGGGGGAAAAAGTTACTTTCTTACCTATCTACTTATGTTGTCATATTTTGGGCTCTGTGATTCTCACAATCTGACAGTCCAAAATACTTTGTTTAGAAAACAACGGTGGAAGAGTTAGTTGCTCTTGTCTCTGATTTATTCCAAAGTCACATTATTTTTATGTCAACTGAACTACTCTGTTGGCTGGTATTCAGCTTAGGGACCTTATGCATTAGGCCTCACCTGCTAGGAGCCCTCTCTCTGGTGCATGCCGCATGTGTATGTGGTTGGACACCCAAACGTATGTGTTCTGATTTATATTTGCCATGCTTTCTTGTATTTCTGAATGGAGCCTTTTGGGAGTTCTTGAGCTCTGATTCCGATATTAGCACTGAATTCTTACTTTAGTTCTGTTTGACATATATTAGTGAGCTTATGAATAT
Organism: Ailuropoda melanoleuca; assembly: GCF_002007445.2. Lineage (NCBI taxonomy): Eukaryota > Metazoa > Chordata > Mammalia > Carnivora > Ursidae > Ailuropoda > Ailuropoda melanoleuca. Next base: position 563 of record NW_023238475.1, on the reverse strand, counting down.
GCATAACGCCATATGAAAGACAAAATTTCAGGACTGGGCACTGGCTGCACTTAGGACACCTAAATGAGTGCAAACCAGCCAACCATCCAACTAACAGATAAACACAGACCTTTTTTTAGGTAATAAGTGGAAATCTTTTTGGTTTTTTTTTAGATTGATTTATTTATTTTAGAGAGAGAGCATGAGTGGGGAGGGACAGAGGCAGAGAGAGAGAGAAAGAGAGAGAAGCAGACTCCTCACTGACCGTGAAGCCCAATGAGGGGCTCGTTCTCATGACCCTGAGACCATAACCTGAGCCAAAAGCAAGGGTGAAACACTCAGTGGACTGAGCCCCCCAGGCACCCACATAATCTTAAAATTGTACTTCCGAACTATCTTTTCCTTGCTCCTATCAGTGACAGAATGTTTCTATTCTGCAGGAGAATTGGAAGATACTGTCAATCAAAACAGAGGGGTCTTATTAAAAGAGAAACCAGCACATATGATGACTACTTTCTGGTCACAATCTGAAATGAATAAAAACAGCATGGATGGATGGATGGATGGATGGATGGATGGATGGA
>NW_023238474.1:0-1154 GCF_002007445.2 Ailuropoda melanoleuca | reverse complement strand
AAAGTCACCAGCTGCATTAGACCCTAGCAGAGGAGTCAGCCTGTTTTTTGAAACTTTGAAGCCAATCATTAACTTTTTTTCTGTAGCTATGAACATCTTAGATGGCATCTTCTTCCAGTACAAGGCTGTTTTATCTGTGTTGAAAATCTGTTTAGTGTAGCCACCTTCATTAATTATCTTAGTTAGATCTTCCAGATAACCTGTTGTTTTACCTTGCACCTTTATGTTCTAGAGATAACTTCTTTCCTTAAACCCCATAAGCCAACCTCTACTGGCTTCAGACTTTTTTTCTGTAGCTTCCTCATCTCTCTCAGACTTCATAGGATTATGGAGAATCAGGGCCTTTTTCTGGATTGGGCTTTGGCTTGGGAATGTTGTGGCGTGTTTGATCATCTGTTCAAACCACTAAAACTTTCTTCACATCAGCAATAAGGCTATTTCATTTACTTTTCACTTATGTGTTTACTGGAGTATTACTTTAACGTCCTTCAAAAATTTTTCCTTTTTATTCACAACTTGACTATTCGGCACAAGAGGCCTATCTTTTGACCTGTCTTGGCTTTTAACATGCCTTTTTCTCTAAGCTTAATTGTTTCTACCTTTTAATCTAAAGGGAAAGATGTTTGACTCTGCTTTTCATTTGAACACTTAGATCCTGTTGTAAGGTTATTAATTGACCTAATTTCAATATTGTTGTGTCGGGAATAGGGACTCTTGAGGAGAAGGAGAGAGATAGGGGAATGACTGGTCTGTGGTACAGTCAGAAATACACATTGGTCAATTCAGTTCACCATCTTATATGGGCATATAGTATTGTTACTATAACAATAGTAGCATCAAAAATTCCCAATCACATGTCATCATAACAAATATAATAATAATGAAAAAGTTTGAAATATTGTGAGAATTACCAAAATGTGACACAAAGACATGAAGTGACCCAATGCTGTAAGGAACATGACGCCATAGACTTGCTTGATCGAGGGTTGCCACAAATCTTCAATTTGTAAAACAAAGCAAAAGAATATCTTCAATGTGCAATAAAATGAGGTATGCCTATATACAGTTTTGTGGGACTGCAAGCATAAGTCCTGTTGACTACCAGGACCAGGTGATCTGGAGATAGACATCTGGGCAGCAGTCATAAAAACCTG
>NW_023238473.1:0-1154 GCF_002007445.2 Ailuropoda melanoleuca | reverse complement strand
AATTAATTTGCGCTGACACCAAGTACATACTCATTTAACATTTGAAAATAATTGAATGAATGAATGAATAAAAACCCCAAAGAGAGCTAATTAATTTGCACTGACACAAAGTACATACTCATTTAGCATTTGAAAACAATTGAATGAATCAAGTAAAGGGTTAATATGCTGAAACTTATGCCACATGTCTGAGTCTCAGAGGAGTACAACTTTGGGAATTGGGCAGAGTAAAAGGATATTTCAGATGAAGACATCCTGTCAGTCAAGAAAAGAGAAGATGGATGTAGATCATGATGGGAAGAGGCAGTTTAAATGGAGAGTGAGATCAGATAAAAAGATGGTAGGATACAAGAATAGAAAGGTTGTTGTGGGTTTTTGTTGTTGTTTGTTTGCTTATCTTGGGGGGATTATATTTAAGAGAAAAGGGAAAGCAAATGACAGTTCAGAGACTTGGGAATGATGGGGTCAAAACTGTAGTTTAGGGCATTTTGGAGCCTGTGTCTAGCATGGCAACTTGAACAGAGAGTAAGGACACCAAAACTAGTTAAGATTCTCTTTGAATTGAATAGTTCAGTTATAACTAACTCTGAATTGTTCTGAACTAGCAATAAGAAATTAAATGGATAAATTTCTTTAGAAAAGGAATCATAAATTTGGTGACTGAAGGTGGAGAGAGAGAAAAACAGTAGATTTGTAGAGGATTCCAGAGTCTTATGGACAAGTTGTCAGTCCACAGAGGAAGTCAAAGCAAATGCCATTTTTGAAGAAATGTATGTATGTTGTAAGACCCATTTTAGACACATCAAGTTTGAAATGTCACATTGGAGTGACTAATAGGCAGCAGTAACCCATAAATGATATTTGATAAGAGGTTGTTGAAATATAAAATGACAACTAAAATTCTAGTATTGAATAAATTAGACAGCCATTAGTTATTCCATCATTTTCCAAGATACTGTAAACCTAGTACCTTTTTATAGGCTATGTTTCTGAACTTCAGAAATATATACATGTTTCATTTAGGTTTATTTTTACTGAAATATGACATAACAAAATCAAAATTTCCTTCACTGTAATAATGTTATTCATTACTGAAATGATAAAGAACAATAATTTTATTGTATAGGAGGTAATTTTATGCCTCTGGAGGTAGA
>NW_023238472.1:0-1154 GCF_002007445.2 Ailuropoda melanoleuca | reverse complement strand
GGTGTCCCCGCCCCTGCAGGTCGTTTCTTGAGCAAAGTCTGGTCAAGATGGCCTGAACTCAGACACGTTCCGCATTGTCTGCTTTGTCCTGCTAGGGTGGCCGAGCAGGTTGTCCGCACTGTAGCCCTCTGCCAGCTTCCCCCTGCAGAAGGGCCAAGGTGAAGTCCATGTGCCCCGATTCCGGGTCCCCTCTGTGAGCTTCCTGAGTCCCTCTCTATGCTCTGCTCCCTGCCCTGGGTGCCAGGAGCCTCGGAGCCTCTACTCTGGGCTTAAGTTGGGCCAAGAATGTCAACTCTCACCTCCACTCCCCACAGTGGGAGCGGCTCCTGCCAAACTGTCCCCAAGGCTCTCTCACCAGAAACCCTCCTTCCTCAGCCTCCCTGATCAAACAGCCTTCTGGAAGGGCTCACAGTGGTTTGGGGACCTCTTGGCAGGTCAGGAAAGGGTAGCCCCCTCCAGGGTCTGACACTCACAGGCCACCTGCTGAGGTGTACCGCCCGGCATCCTTAGGATGTGGGGCTCTCAGCTCTTCTCGCTCTCGGTGTGGTGGCCTCAGCGGGGACTGCACCATGCGCAGCTAGCCGGACCATAAGCTCTTTCCTGAGTCTCATTTCTGAAACAGGGTGGGTCTCAGACACCAGGCAGTAGCACTTGCCCAGTGCGCTCTGTGTTTTCACAGCTGGGTCGGTCTCCACTGCACTGTTCCCGCTTTCCTGACGCAGCCCCCAGCCCCTGACGGAATGTGCTTTTGTCACAACTCACCGGGATGAGGATCCCGTGTCTCCACCTTCGTGAACAGGTGTGAAGAGACCTGCAGAAGACGGTCCTGGGGGTGCATCCCTATATTACTTACACCCCCAAGTTACCTGCAGTCCACATCCACGTCACTGGGCTGGGCTGGTGAGTTGGTGACCCTTGGTGGCCCCATTCTCCTGCCCTCTGCCCCCCTCCCTGGGCTTCAGTGGAGTTTAATGAAACAGAGTGACGGTCACTAATTTGGCCGTAATCAGGTTGGACCAGGCCCATCAGAGGAGTGGGAAGAAGCCTATCAGGGAGAAATGCAAAGGATGGTAAAGGATAATGCAGTCACCCGGGGCCAACCTGGCTGAGTCCGAGTCACAGACGGAGTCCCACTCCCAGGAAGGGGGTGGGGG
>NW_023238471.1:0-1154 GCF_002007445.2 Ailuropoda melanoleuca | reverse complement strand
AAGGAGAGATAGAGACGTTACTTCCGTATGTGAACTGCAAAGACTAAAACACAGCTTCCCCCTATCCACGGTTTCGTTTTCCACGGCTTCAGTTACCCACAGTTAATCACAGTCTGGAAGCAAATGATCCTTCTGAGGTGTTCCGAAGGTCAATAGCAGCCTAATGCCTATGCCATTCACTTCACTTCATCCCATCAGTAGGCATTTCATCATCCTACATCTTCCCAAGAAGGGCAAGTACAGTATAATAAGGTATTTGAAAATGAGAGAGAGAGACCACATTCACATAACTTTTATTACCGTATTTGCTATAATTGTTCTATTTTATTATCATCATTGTTAATCCTTTACTGTGCCTAATTTAAAATGAAATGTTATCATAGGTATGCATGTATGTATAGGAAAAAACAGGGTTCAGTACTATCCATGATTTCAGGCATTGACGGGGGTCTTGGAACATATACTCTGTGGATAAATGGGGCTACTCTACATATTGTCTGTCTCTTTACAGAAAAAGAATACCAACCCCTGATCCAGAGCACAAAGAAAGCCCAAAGGGGGAAAATATCCCTATTAAAGATCAATTTACAGCACAAAATTACTGTGTGACCAAAAAAAAAAAAATTTACCATGTGATAAGGTCATCTTTAGGAGCACATCCTTATAAATACATTTTTATAAATTAAAAAACACAAAAGAAAGAGAGGAAAAATTAAGAGTAGAGAGAAAACACGAATTATTGGTGTAACAGAGTTTGCTATATGTCCACCTAAACATATTCTAAATCTTCTGAAAAAACAGAGTTGTAATTGGGCATATGGATGTTAATGATAGAATTCTATAAATAAAACATGTTTTGCAGATTTGACTTTAGAATCATGTAATATTTTACATAATTATGAAACAAATTTAAAAATTTAAAAATTTAAAAAGCAATCCCTGAAAGTGAAAAGGAAAAGGAAACAATTCTAACTTGTATTTAAATGGTGGCATAACTGGGGCGCCTGGGTGGCTCAGTCAGTTAAGCATTTGCCTTTAGCTCAGGTCATGATCTTAGGGTTCTGGGTTTCGAGCTCCACGTGGGGCTCCCTGTTCGACAGGGAGCTTGCTTCTCCCTCTCCCTCTGCTCCTCCCTCCTGTTCTCTCTCTCAAGT
>NW_023238470.1:511-592 GCF_002007445.2 Ailuropoda melanoleuca | reverse complement strand
CCATTGCCTCCAGTAGTTTTGACAGGATTTCCCCAGGGAGCAAGCATTTCATTGGAAGCGGGTTTTGGCCGTATTGGCTTT
>NW_023238470.1:0-480 GCF_002007445.2 Ailuropoda melanoleuca | reverse complement strand
CGTGTTTCACTCACGGTACCAAAGCACCTTGATTCCTGTTCCACCTTCCATAAGGCCGTCGTGACTTCAAGGGCTTTCCCCTCACACTTTGTTTCTTGGTTCTAAGGGCTGGATCCTCCACAAGTCCCTACACCCAATGTGGAATCGGGGTCCCCAGTGAAAAGGCTGCTGTTCGCTGGAGGTGTTTTCCTGGACGCTCTGCATTATTACCAATGAGAAGGGCGCTGAGTGCTCGAAAATCCTGAACCTTTTCATTCATGCTCCCTTACTCACGAGAGATGATGATCGTTGATATTTCCCTGGACTGTGTGGTGTCTCGGAGACCACTGTGGGGCACTCTCGTCAGGCTTCCGTGACCACTTTCCCTCATGTTTCCCTGTTTACGAAGGGTGATGATAGTGCTAAGAATGTCCCTGTACGGTGTTGTTTCTTACGGACGTGTTTTGGGCCTTTTCATTCCATTGCCGCCAGCAGTTTTGA
>NW_023238469.1:0-1154 GCF_002007445.2 Ailuropoda melanoleuca | reverse complement strand
CTAAGCCTGGTAGTGAGCATAAAATTTTTATTGAAATATGTGGATAGTTTGAAACTGTTTTACAAACAGGGGACAAGAGCTTTTGGCTTTCTGACCATTGGCCAGTATTCACATAATTGCATTTTTTGTACTAGAGGGAGAAAAAAGGTCAGGCAAATCCTATAGTAGGAAGAATGATGCAAGCAAAGGTGAAATCTGGGTAAATCTATTTTATTCTTAATAACCCCAAACTAGAAACAACCTAAATATTCACTAACAGATAAATTCTACTCAACAATAAAAAGGAATAAACTATTGATACACATAGTAACATGCATGGATCTCAAAAAAGCTAGGGAGAGTTGAAAAAAGTCAGATATGAAAGAGTACATACTAAGATATTTGTTTATATGAATCTTTAGAGCAGTCACGCATCAGCTATGGTGATGGAAAATCACGTCCTTCATCACCTGAGTTAGGGTATTGACTGGAAAGGGGCATGAAGAAACTTTGGAGAGATGGAAATGTTCTGTATGCTGATGGGGGGTTATTTATATAGGGATATACGTTAGTCAAAATATATCAAAGTTTTTACATATTTAAAATCTGTTTATTGGATTATGTATGAGTGACACCTTAATAAAGTTGATAAAAAAGAAACACTGCATCCAGAATATTTGAGACATATGCAATCATTTATTTGTTGAATATCTACTATGTTCTAGAAAAGCTAAGGATATATTAATGAACAAAACTAACAAGGACTCTACCTTCATGAAACTTATGTTCTAGAGGATGATGACAGACAATACAAGAATAAACAATATGGTGTAAGAGAATGGTCAAGTTTCATTCTTCTGTATATAGCTGTCCAATTTTCCCAGCACCATTTATTAAAGAGACTGTCTCTTTTCCATTGTATATGTTTTCCTGATTTGTCAAAAATTAGTTGACCATAGCGTTGACTTTATTTCTGGAGAATTTATTCTGTTCCATTGATCTATGTGTCTGTTTTTGTGTCAATACCATGGTGTCTTGGTGATCACAGCTTTGTAGTATAGCATGAAATCAGTCCGCATGATGCCCCCAGCTTTGTTTTTCTTTCTTCTTTTTTTTTTTTAAAGATTTTATTTATTTATTTATTTGACAGAGAGAGAGACAGCCAGCAAGAGAGG
>NW_023238468.1:0-1154 GCF_002007445.2 Ailuropoda melanoleuca | reverse complement strand
TGGTTTTTTTTTTTTTTTTTTTTTTTTTACAAAACTAAAGATATTCTTACCATACGATTCAGCAATCATGCTCCACTGTATTTACCTAAACAACCTGAAAATTTATGTCCACACAAAAACCTGCACATGGATGATTATAGTAACTTCATTCATAATTGCCAAAACTTAGAAGTAACTAAGAGGTCCTTCAATAGATGAATGGATAAACTGTAGTACATCCAGACAACAAAATAGTATCTAGTGCTAAAAGGAAATGAGCTATTAAGCCATAAGACATGAAGGAAACTTAAATGCATATTACTAAGTGAAAGTAGCCAATCTGATAGTCTTTATATATCTTTGGGAAAACATATTTAATAATAACGGAAAAGGTTCATAGGAGGACTGTATTTGAAAACATGTTCTATTTTATTTTACAAAAATGGTGTTCAATATGGCATGTACATACCATCAGCATTAGTTATGAGAAAACTAAATTTCTGGAAGCAAGGAAAACAATCAATAAAAATATTCTAAATTTCAACCAAATCAGCAAATCTAAAGCAAATCTTACTTTAGTATAGATGACTGCCATATTAGAGTACGTCTAGGAATCATACAATGGCATAAAGGGGTACAAGATGTGAACATTCAATGTATTAAAAGTGGTTTCAACTAAGAAATCACTTCCAGAGAAGTTGAACTGGATTGCCTTATTGATCCCTCTCCTCATTTTGTTGCTAACTAGGGAAAACATATGCACCCACTCCAGAAAACATGTCAAAACAAAGGGTATGTAATTCCAACCTTCATGCTTCAAGAAGGGAAGGTGCTGCTCAAGTTCTAAGAAAAAATTAGATCATGATTCTCGGAGGTAGGCTGTCCAAGAAGATTGAGATCTACAAGATAGATTTATTCTTTCCATGAGATTGAAACTCTTAAGTTTCCTGACCATCACTCTTTTTTATCTCTTAAATGCTTTCTCCCCTTCCTAACAACATATGACTAAACCAGCTTAAGGAAGCTTCAGATGTGAGGGTGTGGGGGCTGGAGCAAGGAGGCTGCCTCTGAGATAAATATATGGCAGATTGCTTTCCCCTCCTCTGAATCTCTTTCCTTTTGGCTCCAATGGGTATGACTTTCTCTCATACTATATCCCTTCTAAAATTCATGTT
>NW_023238467.1:0-1154 GCF_002007445.2 Ailuropoda melanoleuca | reverse complement strand
AAGACTCATCCTAGAGTCTTGAGATGTGTGGCCAGTGTGGTCGAGAGGTCTTTTGCCTCCTTAGCTCAAGGTCCAACCCAAGGCTCTGCCTCATGGGCTCACTTCTGGAATTTATCCCTTTCCCCAATTCCTTAATCACACTTAGCTTTCCAAAGATTGGTGTGCCCTCTGACCAGGAAACAACCATTGCCACCCCACACAAATGGAAGGGGAAAACAATAGAACCAAACAAAGAACAAAAAAACCAACTGACTGGCTCCCAAAACAAAAAACACACACCCTGCAACCTCCTCATTTACTGAGAATTTTCTTATTGTATGCAAAGTCTTATCCTAAGTACTTTACATACATAATCTCCTTTTATCCTAACTACAGCTCCATGAGGAAAGAATTTAGTATTATGTTCCTTTGCCAGAAGAAGAAACTAAGTCACAGAGAGTTTAAGTGACTTGCCCCAACTACCGTTGGCCACTGAATAGTCCTGCTGGTTCAGTAGCAAGACTTTGAACCCATGATGCCCGAGTTCAGGTGTTAGGCTTCCTCAAAGTGGAAAATTATTGCTGCAGTGAGAGAGGCTCACTCTGCTCTTCCCACCCAGAACCAATGTCCTTATTGGGAAGCTGTGGCCAAAGGGAAAGCCTTGTGAGCCTCCTTGTGGTTAAAATGTATAACAAATCCAGCCCTAACTTGTATATTCAGGCACACACAGAAATGATCCCAAGTTATAGTAAAAGAAGGAGTTGTTCCCACTTAGTAGATGGTCTTAGTTCAGAGACCAATGCCAGTAAGGTCTAATGGTGAAAATTATCCCTTGCCTCTTTTGACAATTATCTGGAGAACACAGTCTGAAGACAAGGTGCAGCGTCCTCACAATCATGGCAGCTTCTAACCATTCATCCCATTTCTCAAAGTACTTTCATATCAGTGTCTTCATTTTCCCCCACTGTAATACCATCATATAACATTCATGTCCCAAACCTTAGAAGATGTCCTTAGGGTATCTGGAGAGTGGATCAGAGACTGGTTCTCCTATTAACCTAGGCAGAGTGATGCCAATCAATATTTCAGCTTCACCTCGACCATAACAATTGCAGAAAAGCCTGAGAAGCCACCTGTTCTTGTACAAGTTTTTATGTATTTTTGGCTAGAGAAAT
>NW_023238466.1:0-1154 GCF_002007445.2 Ailuropoda melanoleuca | reverse complement strand
TACATCCAGCTATCTGCTCAGCAGGGTCTCTGCTTCTCCCTCTGACCCTTCCCCCTCAAGCTCTCTCTCTCTCTCTCTCAAATAAATAAAAATCTTAAAAAAAAAAAAAGAAAGAAATCATGAGATTGCATGAAGAAGGAAAGTGGACCAACACAGCCCAACCTTCAGATCACACCCACCAAGTGTCAGGCCTCCAGACTAGCCCAGGGGCCGGATGAATAAACGAGTGACCCCAGTTGATTCCTGGAGCAGAAAAATCACTCAGATGAGCCCTACCCCAACTCTTGCCCCATAGATTTTGAATATAAAGAAAGAATTATTGCTTTAATCCAGTAATTTGGGGATGGTTTATTATATAGCAATAAATAACCAGAAGACATGGATGTGAGGATGTTTTTTCATGCCTAAGATGGCAACTGTATGTCCCATTCTCACCCCATCTTCAAAATATGGACCCTTAATGTATTGTGCCAATATGCCTGGTATAAGGGCTATAATTCCCAGACTCCCTTGAAGATCTATGTGGTCAAGTGCCAAGTTCCTTAGCGATACAAGTGGAAATACTCCTTGTACAGTTTAGAAAATATCCTTAAACCATCTCTACTTCTTCCTTCTTTGGATTAGTATATGATGTGATTATTTGTGTTACAACCATCATCTTGGACCATGAAGAGGAGGACTTTACCATCAAGGGGTTAGGGTTTAGTGCCATAAGGATAGTAAAACTTTGTGATTTCAAGCAGCTATTGAACTTATTTTCTCATGAGGGAAGACACATATTATATTGTTTATTACTTTATAATTTTTGATGAATGAAGCTGAGACTAACCAGTGCAGCAGGTAATTAAACAAAGTAAGAAAATAGAAAAGGCAATAATCTAGTTCAAAGAATGGTAACAAGTTTAAAATGTCATATTGGCTGTGTCTCAAGATTCTCATATTCAATTATCACATAGAAGAATCCTTCATTTATCCATCTCCATCATTAGTCAAGATCCAGAAGTTAGTTGCATGACAAATCCCAGCATATGTTCACCAATTCTTACATGTTTAATTTACCTATTATATGAAAAGTATAGAATAATATAATAAGTGATAATATATAATATTAATTAATTAGTATATAATATATTAATATTATGATATAATAAATG
>NW_023238465.1:0-1154 GCF_002007445.2 Ailuropoda melanoleuca | reverse complement strand
TATAACACTTTGCAAAAATTATTTGGCAGTTTCCTAACAGTTAAACCATACGCCTGCCATATGATCCAGCCATTTACTCCTAGAAAAAAGAAAGTACATGTCCACACAATGACTTGCACACAAATGTTCATGGCAGCTTTATTTTTAATAGCACAAAATTGGAAACAACCAAATGTCCATCAACAAGCGAATGAATAAATCAGTGGTGGTATATCCTTACACAGTGTCACTCCTGGCATGCTACCAGCCTGCCCAGACTCAGGGGAAGGGAACACAGACCCCACCTCTCATGGGCAGGAGTGTCAAAGTTGCAATATAAGAAGGGCATATACAATGAGAGATATTGTTGAACATACCACAGTGTGTGATGATGTAACCCCTTTTAAAGACCTATACCACATGTCAAATTCCAAACACAAAGAATCATTGTCCCATAGCTTGGTACAGTGTTCATGTTGTTGAAAGCCCATTAACTAGAACAGTTCTGCCTCTGCTTCATGAGAGCTCGTTTCTGAGAGGCAACAGAGTGTGTTTTATCATAAACTGAGTGCTATTTAGAACTTCCTGAGCTCAAAGAATTGCAGTACAGGATTGTGGCTTGAGGGGCAGATGTGAAAATTATAGTTAGCTTAGGTCAACACTTATCATGGCTACTCTTTCTGGTGGACTATTTCTGGTTGCCAATCATGTTTGTGCACGGACACAGACATTGCAAAAAGGACTCCAGAATTTGGGCCCAATGACTGTTAAACTAGGTCCTCGACTGGAAAATGGTGGAGGAAAAGAAATAAATTTAACTTGCTTTTCCAATAGGAACTGGTAACCAAATGGCCGCAGATGACTAGTAAAAATCTATTGCTACTTATGCCAGGACAAGTGGGTCTTCCAGGTGACCCAGGAGACATGGCCGTCCACCAGCAGCTGTTCACAGACATCCCACAAGCAGCAGTGCAGAGAATTGCCTGGGAGTAGGGGGCAGATGGGGGAGGCATGGAACATGGGGATTCCTAGGCCCCATCCCCAGAGACTCTGACTCAGTGAGTTTGGAATGGGCCCAACAATTGGCCTTTTTCCCAACTGCCCAGGTTATTCTTTCTTTCTTTCTTTCTTTCTTTCTTTCTTTCTTTCTTTCTTTCTTTCTTTCTTTCTTTCTT
>NW_023238463.1:478-582 GCF_002007445.2 Ailuropoda melanoleuca | reverse complement strand
TTCCCCAGGGAGCAAACATTTCCTTGGAAGCGGGTTTTGGGCGAATTGACTTTCTCAGTGCTGTGTTCGTCCTGTTTCACTCACGGTACCAAAGCCCCTTGATC
>NW_023238463.1:0-256 GCF_002007445.2 Ailuropoda melanoleuca | reverse complement strand
CTTTTCATTCATGCTCCCTTACTCACGAGAGATGATGATCGTTGATATTTCCCTGGACTGTGTGGTGTCTCAGAGACCACTATGGGGCACTCTCGTCAGGCTTCCGTGACCACTTTCCCTCATGTTTCCCTATTAACGAAGGGTGATGATAGTGCTAAGACGGTCCCTGTACGTTGTTATTTCTCACAGACGTGTTTTGGGCCTTTTCGTTCCTTTGCCGCCAGCAGTTTTGACAGGATTTCCCCAGGGAGCAAAC
>NW_023238462.1:0-1154 GCF_002007445.2 Ailuropoda melanoleuca | reverse complement strand
CAGAAAAAGAAAAACAAAGAACAATAGGTATATCCAATTCTATTTTTGCAGCCATAGATATGAATTGTGTGTGTTTGTGCTATAGTTCTGGAAAGCTACACATCAGGGTTTTCCCGAGACTGGAAAGGGTTTTCATTTTCACACTTACACTTCGGTTTGGTTTATATTTTTAATCACGAGTATGAGAATTCCTAACTCCAGACAGGGGAAATTCTGCTAGCCAATAAAAGAAACAGCAACTCTAAGGACAAAATCTCTTACATATGGACATTTAAAAAGCAAATTACTTACCCCAGTGTAACAAAGCCACACAGAATTTTTGACAAGTCATCTTACTTCAGAGAAGTAGACCTGAAAAACAGTACATCTAAAACAAACACACACATACAGTACACAAAAACACCTGACATCTATCTATACAAGCTGTCTGAGAAAATATAAAAGGAAAAGAATTATGAATAAGTCTTTAAATTTTAATCTTCTATAATACTCTGCATCAATATCAGAGAAGTATCTCACATTAAAGTATAGCTAGACATTATAAATTCATTCCCGTGCACATGCCATTTTACACAGTTAAAATATAAGCCACATATTCAATATGGCATATTCAAAAAATTTTTAATGTTCCTTTATGCCATGAAAAACCAGGACAGGCATTATAGGCTAAGACCAAATTTTTAATTCAACAAAAGTGTTCATAAGGTTGATTCAATGTGTACAAACTAACATTAAATTTTTTCATACTCAGTTCTTAAATTTCCCTTATTTTCTAAAGCCTTTATAATTACTGTGATACTACAAAGCCGAACAGCTATAGCATAGGAAATGACTGTATATTTATTTCCAATAAAGAGGAGGAAATTTCCCTGTATGCTTTTGGAACCACCCCCCTATTTACTTGCAGATGCAGTAATACTCACATTGGAGAGTTACCAGAGTAATCTAAGGAAAGGTTGATGGCTTAATATAGCCAAATGATAGGGTGACTTCAAGAGACAAGCTTTCCCATGAAGTCTACTCAATTTGAAATACATCATGAGTAAGATTACTTGTACTAGGACATCATGAATTAGAATGGCAGCATAATTTTAATACATTGGGCTTTGATTTGTTACGAAAGCCTAAAGGCTTTTGTTGTTCCAGTGTTTTTT
>NW_023238461.1:0-1154 GCF_002007445.2 Ailuropoda melanoleuca | reverse complement strand
GACGCTCATGTCCCTGGGATTGCACAGTGCTCCACACTTGACGCAACAGGCCCAGCCCTAGAAGTTATTTGTCGGCCACAACCGTGAAAGGTGGTGGTGAAGACAGGTGTTAAAATTCCCGTTTCATGAACAAGGAGATTAGGCTATATATAATAGCTAACTCATAGCAAATGTTTACCGTATGCCAGGCACTGTCCCACAGTTTTATATGTATTCTCTTGTTAAATTCTCCTGGTGACTGGTTAGGGCAGCAGCTCCCATCATTATCCTTGTTTTTTACGTATAAGAAAACTGAGATTTAGATATTAGGTAACTTGTCCAGGCTACAGAGTAGGTAGGGAACAGTGTTGCCTCTTCCTGTGTTAGCAGTAATAAAAAGCTTTCAGTAAACCCGAACTTCCACTTTCTACATATCTAGTTGAGCAGTTCTGTTGTAGTCCAGAATAAGGAGTGCCGAGGAGCACAAAACACAAGGCATGCGAGGAAGGACCTTTTTCATCCAGAGCTGGGCTGAAAGGCAAATGGGCACCACGTCGTCTGAGCTCTGACGTTCTAGTCTTTGACTTAGAACCAGGTGCCAGCAATGCCATCTAGGACATCAGGGCCACTCTGTTCTCGGGGCTCTGCCCGTGGAAGACCCCGTGAGGCCCCAGGGCTCAAGTTAGAATTTCTTGATGATAAAGAGTGGCTGCCCCCAAGAAAAGTCCCTGCTCATTTTGCCAGGGGCCAGGAGCTGGGAGGACAGCACTTTGCCAAACAAGAGGGAAAGCTTCCTAGGGACTGAGCAGACTGCTGATTCTTATTTTCATTTTTGCCTCCTCATCCAGTTTGTATTCATCTACTTAGTTATGCTGATATAGTTGCAATTGCGATATTCCTATAATTCAGTAATTTTTCTCTTATTTGATACTTTAGCTTAAACATTTTCCATGCATCCAAGTCTTTCTAATTATCATTTCAATGAATGCATTATCTTTCATCAGAGTCCACACACCATAATTTACTTAGCAATTTCCAGAATGCTACACATTACACATTACACATACAACTTGCTTCCAGTTTCTTCTTGCTAGTATTGATAATGTTGTTAATTAACACTGTATGCGTATAGCTTTTTTTCCCCCTGATGAGTTATTGACTAGTAAAGGGGGGGG
>NW_023238460.1:0-1154 GCF_002007445.2 Ailuropoda melanoleuca | reverse complement strand
TCTGTGATCAAATAGCAGTTGTGGAGGCACAGTTCCCTTACCCCTAACCCCCTTGCAGTGTTCCACAGACTTCCCAGTTAGTGCTGCTTGCATTTGATGTTTGCCATCCCTCCTTGTCTACAGGTAGGAGAGTTGAAAGGGAAAAAATGTTCCTAAGGGCGGCCACATTTATAGCTCATGCATACAAATACTCAAAGCGGTTGGAAAAAAAACCCTGTAAAATCACAGTCCAATGTTTTTTCTAAGTGACGTAGTTGACTCTTTCATCGCTGTCTAGTCCTTGCTGTAACCTAATACCACACTCACTGTGCCTATAGGTGGGCTGCTTCTTGAAAAATCTTTCATCATTTTTTTTCTTCAAAGCTGAGCTCAGGAAGCCTTCCCAGTATTCCAGGTGTGGGTCAGATGCTTTCCAAGTGGGCCCTGGTGCCCACCTCTGCAACCTGGTTTCCTGGGCTGACCTTTCCATATTAGACCTACAATTCAGTGTTGAAATCTCTGTCCTCCCACTAGACTTTGGGCTCTTGGCACAATGTTGGTTATTATGGATTACCTAAGTAGACGGTCACCAACTGGTTATAGAATGAATAAATGGCCTATGACGCTGGTCTTTTGACTGTAAAACGGAATCCTTCTAGAATTATGCTATGCTTTTAGGTATCAGTTCACAATTAGCATACATGTTCTGGAAAAGAAAAGTTGATGTAGGCAGCAGGAAGTGGTTTCTGGGGGAGTTCAGTAGGTTCCCCGATTCATGCAACTATAGTGAAGGGATTGTGATTTCATTAACTCCTGGACACCAGAGGAGAGTCTTAGAAGTTTCAGGCAACTGACTTCTTGTGCTTCTAGTGATCACAGGCCAGATGCATAATACACGTCAGAACCATGCTTCTCAGACTTCGCTGTGCGTGGGGATCACCTGAAGATCTTGGTAAAATGCAGATTGCATTTCATTCGGCTGCAGGGAGGTTCTCAGGTGCTGCATTTCACGCTCCCTGCTGATGCTGGTGTCTCTGGTCCATGGATACAGCTTGAGTAATAGGACTTTAAAATACTTTCTAGAAAATAAAGTTGGGATTTATCCTATGAAAATGTCTAGATGCATTTTTATAGTTTGCACCACAACAGATTTTCTTTTCTTTTCTTTTTTTTTT
>NW_023238459.1:0-3604 GCF_002007445.2 Ailuropoda melanoleuca | reverse complement strand
TCTGCGCCCCCCTCCCCATAACCATTAAGTAGGAACAGTTCAGTAGTAGCGGTTAATCTCCATTTCTCCCTTCCCCCAGCCCATGGCAGCCACCAACTTACTCTCTCTACGGATTTATCTATTCCAGATACCTCACATAAACGGAGTCATACAATATGCGGCCTTCTGTGTCTGGCATCTTTCCCTTAGCATAGTGGTTTTGAGCTTCTCCCACATCATAGCACGTTAACAATACCTCATTCCTCCTTATGGCTGAATATGTCGAACAGCAGTGGAAGGGGGCATCCTTGTCATGTTCCTGATGATAGGAGGAAAGCTCTCCATCTCTCACCACTGAGTAGGATATAAGCTATGGATTTTTCATAAGAATCATTTATCATGTTGAGCAAGTTCTCTTCCATAGTCTGCTAAACGTTTTTATCGTCAAAGGGTGTGAAATTTAGATTTTGTCAAATGCCTTTTCTGTACCAATTAAGATGATCATGTGGGTTTTTTCCTTTGTTCTATTAATATGGAGCAGTATTACACTCGTTTATTTTCGTATGTTGAACTACTCTTACAACCCTGGGATAAATCCCACTTGTTATGGTGTATAATCGCTTCATCATGCCGCTGGATTCAGTTTGCTCCTGTTTTGCGAGGCCATCCAAACCTCTGCCTTAGCCTTTACCTACTTCTGTGTGGAGCCCAAGAATTGGTAAAAGGTGTTACTTACTTTGAAAACTGCGATTTGCCATCTTTTTAGTTTCTAATTTAAGTCTGTATTGGTGGTTTGGGAAGATGGCTAATACTATGAGGTGGTTGCTGATAAAATCAGTTCTCACTGAGAAGAAATTCAGTCTTCAGTCTGACAGGGAACAGACAAGCTACCTTTTTCTTTTTTAATCCTTTAATTAAGTGTGACTGTGACCTCAAGATATAATTTAAAAAACAGAGATTACCAATGCATCCATTGTCAAACATCCCCAACACTACAACAGAACCTTGTATTCCTTATGGTCTCCCCTTCTGCTCAAGAAGACGGTGGTATCACGGGGGCTGTTATCTCTAACTCACAAGCAGTGGCAGGAGGACTCAGTATATATTGCTTCAGTATCTCTGATTTCCAGTCAGGGGCTCATATAGCAGGGATATCTACAACCCCTAGTAATGTTTAGGTTCCTGAAATATCACCTTTCCTGACACACTTGGAAGCCAGGATTCTGGGCTTCCACATTAAGAGAAAACTAGTTATTGCTTGGCAAAGAAAAAGACAGGTAATAAAAGTTTTAAGTTTTGTATGATCTGTACCTATGTGAAATATTCTCAGTATCATCGGCTAAGAGTATAATCACTACGCTAAACAACAGTTCACACATATAAAGATTTTAATAAAATATATAGAGAACATATAGATACAAGGTAACAAACTTCAAGTTAACAGAAAAGCTGTTATCATTCTAAACAGACAATGCACCTTTTGAGAACCCGAGTTCCTTTTTTTTTTTTTTTTAAGATTTTTATTTATTTTTTTTTTTTTTTTTTTTTTTTTGAGAAAGGGAACACAAGCAGGGGGAGTGGGAGAGGAAGAAGCAGGCTCCCAGTGGAGGAACCTGATGCGGGGCTCGATTCCAGAACGCCGGGATCAAGCCCTGAGCCGAAGGCAAGGCAGACACTTAACAACTGAGCCACCCAGGCACCCCGAGAACCCGAGTTCTGCTCCCCACATCTGTCCTCCATCTGACCAATTAGGAACAACATTATCCAACAGAAATAATGTAAGCCACATAAGCCAATTAAAATCTTCTAGCCAGGGGCTCCTGGGTGGCTCAGTAGGTTAAGCGTCTGCCTTCATGAGCTCTGGGTCCTGGGATCGAGTCCTACATCAGACTCCCTGCTCAGCAGGAAGTCTGCTTCTCCCCTTGCCCCTCCCCCTGCTCCTGTGCAGGTGCTTGTGCTCTCTCTCTCTCTCCCTCTCAAATAAATAAAATCTTTTAAAAAACAAATAAATAAATAAAATAAAATTTTCCAGCCAGCCAAATTAAAAAAGCAAAAAGAAACAGGTCAGATTAATTCTATCTACCCAAAAAAACAAAAACAAAAAACCCAGAAAAACCTCCACATCATTTCAACATCAATATAAAAAATTATTAAGATATTTTAAAAAGATATTTTATATTCCTTTTTTGTACTAAGTTTTCAAAATCTGGTGTGTATTTTATAAGTTATCTCAATTCAGACTAGTCACATTTCAAGTGCTTGATAGCCAGCCACAGGTGGCTTGTGTCATCTGACTATCTGACAAGGAGTTAAAACTCACAGCTCCAACACCCAACTGGTGGGAAGGTAAAGTAGTGCCCCACTTTAGGAAACTCTTTGGTTCTACCTAGAGAACGGAAAATATGCATACCTTATGAACCAGGAATTCTCCTCTTACGTATAGGATTCTATTCCAACCCAACAGAAATGATGTATACCCCAGAAGACATTTACAAGAATGCTAACAGCAGCACGACTGCACTATTTGTAACAGTAGAATGCCGGAAACTACCGAAAAGTCCAATTCTAAATGAATAAATGACAGAGTAATTATACAACAGACCGCCACGCCAGCGATGCGAATGAACCAACCACAACTACACGCAATAGCTCGACGACTCTCCCAAACACTGCTGAGCAGGAGAAGCCAGACCTAAAGATACACGCTTCTGACTCCATTTATCAAAACTCAGAAAACTGGGCAAAATGTTGAAAGGTCAGAATGGTGGTTACCCCTGAGGGGCAGGTTATGACTTGAAAAGAGGTGTTTGCTAAGGTTGTTTGTTGTCTGGGTGCTGATCGCAGGGATGTGTCTGCTTTGTGCAAATTCAGCTCTAAGCCCTCATAATTCCTGTCCTTTCCTTACCTTAGATCTATTTGTGCCCTTACATAATACTTCAAGATAAAAGTTACTACAAAAACAAGACAAACCCTAATAGCTCCAGATGCACTTTACTCAAAGAATCAAATTGCTCCGTAACTGTGGTGAACATTTCTCAAAATATCTTCTGATTGACTTTGGGGTTTTCCAGAAACACTCAATCCTTCGAAAAGAATCAAGATGACAATCATACTACTTTTGTGGTCTCTCCCAAACAAGAATAAACTTTCTTTCCAGGTCTGGGTTCCCACCACATGGACCCTGGCCACAAGTCTAAAAGGACCCAGTTGATGAGTATGTTGCTACCTGACTCCATCACTTTCACTTTTCTCTAAGCTACAGAAGAACCTTTTGGTTTTAAAAACATCAATATGGAAGCAAACCTTTTCTTGATTAAATATTTTATTACCCTCTCAATACGCAAGCTATACTTCTTTACTGAAATGTCTTTTTTCCTTTTGAAATCAGAACAAAATAAGGCCTATTTCCACAGACAGATCCCTAATGACCACTTTCAGACACCCCAGCTCTCCAATCTGGTCAAGCTTAACTTAAACCCTTTGATTCTTAAGCTGATGGTCCAGGGAGTCTGCTTCTAGTCCAGTGGCCCGGAGACATGAGTAATTCGGTGTGCCCAGCTGAGATGCTACTCTTCCACCCTGGGTAAGAGGCCAAAACCACTGGGGGCGCCTGGGTGGCACAGCG
>NW_023238458.1:0-1153 GCF_002007445.2 Ailuropoda melanoleuca | reverse complement strand
ACAGCTTAAATTTATCATAGGTATGTGTATAAGAAAACACATAGTACATGTAGGGTGTGGTGTTATCGTGGTTTTAGGCGTCCGCCAGGAGTCCTGAAATGTACCCCCTGTGGAAAAGGGGAGAATACTGTATATTCTGACGCATGCTAAGAGCTAAGGGTTTACCTTATTTACCCTGCATGCCACCCTCATAGGAGATGATTCTTTTCGTGGCTGAGAGCACAGACCCTGGATATCCTGATATCCCCTACATACAGCCCCTATTGTTTTATAGTTAATTGTTTTTATGTCTTTCTCCCCTTATCATTCTGAGTTCTTCGTTGCAAATGACAGAATCCACTCTAGACATTTAAATAGAAAGAAAATTTATTAAAGGAGCTGAGATAGTTCCCAGTATCTCCAGGAAGACCAGAATCAGCTTGGAGGCTATGCAGCCAGGAATAAAGCTAAAATTTCACTGAATACCACAGCCCCTGCTGCCCTGAAAGCCAGACGCCCTCCCTGGACTGAGATTCTTTGGGTGTCTATGTCTTCCGGTGTTCCCGTCTGAATTGAAGTATCACACAACGCTGTCTGATTGGTGGAGCCTATGTCACATGACTCTGCCCTGGGTGCAAGGGATGCTGGGAGAATAAGGAGCTGGCTTCAGCCAAGGGAAGGCCGTAATTCCCCTGAAGTTGAGAAATAAGGTCCACAAGAGTTGGACATCTAGAAAACATGTCCATTACACATCCTTCTAGACCATAGCTCCTCTGGGAAGGGAAGGGATCTGTTTTCTGTATCCCCAGCGCAGAGAACATGGCAGACACAGTAATGAGCAAGGACACATATATTTAGCAAATGAATGAATGAGGGAATGGATGGGCAAATATGCAGTTGGCATAGGCAAGACCTCAAGACAGGAGGATGTGCTGAGTCATTTTGAGAAATGGTCTCTTGGCTTCATACTTGAGTCATTCCTTCATGAGTTGAGGATGATTCAAGCCTGGGGCATTTCTGGGTCCTCAGGCCCAGGGACCGAGGCCCCCTGTCTGAATGAGGCAGCTCCGTGGACTGATGTAGGAGTGAATGGGGGAAGCCACCACTATTTACCGAAAAGAGGTTTCGAGGCTGTCCAGAAGCCGGGTGCCAGCCACAAGCAGACAGCAGACTG
>NW_023238457.1:0-1153 GCF_002007445.2 Ailuropoda melanoleuca | reverse complement strand
TTGCAGACTGTTGACTTCTTGTCATATCCTCATGTGGTGGAAAAGAGAGCAAGCAATCTGTCTGGCCCTTTTTGATAAGGGTGCTAATTGCATTCATGAGGGTTCTGCCTTCCTAACTTAATTCCCTCTCAAAGGCCCCACCCCCAAATGTCGTCACAGTGGAGATTAGATTTTAACACATGACCTTCGATCGAACACTGGCTTACATAATATTTTAATGAATGGAACTGGCCTATATGTTATAGAGGTAATTTTTTCTTAGTTCTTACAAAATCTATTTTCAAGGCAGATAAGTTTACTATGGTGAGTATTATGATACCAGTCAGAGACTCTTTCCATGGCCACACTTTAGTTAGGCTACTCTAAGCTCTCCACTATGCCTTGAACTTTGTCTTCTGTCTCTGTCTTTGCTGAGCCCAGTGTTGGCAAAAATCCTAAGTCATCCCACCACCCTTGATATCTGATCACTCTTGATATCTACATAAGTTTCCCATCTCCCACCTCAAGGTTTAAGTCCATGGTCTGCCTTTAACAATGACCCTGTTAGGTCAGTTTAGTAAGAATCCCCAACGCTTGATGTCTTTTCTTTGTAATGTTTTATTCACTGACCCCCTCACTCTGCTTCTTGATTATAAATTCCCAGGTGTCTCTGCTATATTTGGAATTGAGCTCAACTCTTTCACCTGTTGCAACAGTACTAAATAAAATCTTTCCTATTCTCCTTTAATTAGTGTCTGATTTTTTCTCTTTTTCTATCATAGAATAGCATAGTTTCAGGAAAAAGAATCTTTAGCAATTTTTTTTTTTTAAGAGATGAAGAGAGTAGGGGGGGAGGGGCAGAAGGATAAGGGGGGAATTTTAAGCAGACCCCACGCCCAGTGTGGAGCCCAGCATGGGGCTTGATCTCACAACCCTGAGATCATGACCTGAACTGAAATCAAGACTCAGACACTTAACTGAATGAGCCACCCAGGCGCTCCTCTTTAGTAATGTTCTTAAACAAGTTGACCATAGTTGTTAAATCATCTATTCATCATTCAACATCAGGCTGGTTTAATGTGAATTCAATAGATCAAATATTTGACAGAATTTGGCAATATTGAGGGCATTTCAAATCTATATAAAATGCATTATGCTACATACCAAAAAGTGC
>NW_023238456.1:0-1153 GCF_002007445.2 Ailuropoda melanoleuca | reverse complement strand
CCGTGTGCACATGTCCAGCCTTCTGTCCCTGGAAGCCCAGCCCCGTGGTCAGCTCCACCTGCACCTTGCCCCGCCCCTGGCCCGTGTCTGCTGTCTGGACTTTCCAACCCTCCTGCGCAAAGCCACGTGTTTGGGAGGTAGGAGTTCCCATTTATGTCACAGCAGAAAAATGAGGGAAAAAATTTCATCTTAGATGTTTATTTAAAAAAAGAGAGATCCAAAGACTTGTCTCTGAAAGTGTACGTACAATAGCAGATGTTGTTTAACAGGCTTGTAGGACATTCCCAGAAAGTTATAAACATATCTTTCAGTGGTTACTTAAGATAAACAGATACAAGTTACATATTTTTTGGTACAAGAGACAGCTTGCTGTTTGGAAGCCAAATAAAGATTCCTGAGTGTGAGATGCACCTGAAAAAGATTAGGAGATCGTATCAAGGACATTAAACTGGGGCCAAATCTAACATGCTTTTCTTGGAGTTGTGTCTCTGAAAAAAAAAAAGAAAAAAGAAAAAAGGGTTCCATCTCCATGCAGGAAACTTAGGGCTGAAAGGGGCTTAGGGGACCCTTCTCCGCACCTCTGCTGTGTTTCCCTTCTCTGACCTCTGGCGCCAGGCCACAGCCAGCCAGACAGCCGGCACGGCTCACTAACAGCCAACGTTAGCTGAGCGCTTCCTGGGTGCTGGGTGCTGACCAGGTGCCAGGCACACAGACTTGACATGAACAGCCGATGTATAAATGGATACTTTAATCCAATGTAATCACTTGTGGAAGCATCCTGTGATGCTTAATCATTTGGGTTCTGGGAGCCAGACTCCCTGGGTTCACCCTTTCTTGCCCTATGTCCTGCGGTAAGTTAATTTATCTCTCTGTGCTTCAGTTTTATTACCTATGGAATGGAAGCAATAATAGTACCTGCCTGTATAATGTATTGCCTTTTTTAAAAAAAAAGATTTTATTTATTTATTTGCCAGAGAGAGAGCAAGAGAGCAAGAGCGGGGCAAGGGGGCAGAGGGAAAGGGAGAAGCCGACTCCCCACTGAGTGGAGAGCCGGATGTGGGGCTTGATCCCAGGATCCCAAGATCATGACCTGAGCCAAAGGCAGACCCTTAACCAACTGAGCCGCTCAGGCGCCCCAATGTATTGACTTCTG
>NW_023238455.1:0-1153 GCF_002007445.2 Ailuropoda melanoleuca | reverse complement strand
CTCCTCTATCACCAAAGAAGAGGTACATTAGTTAAGGGTCCCATTCACTGGCAGACAGAAGGCCAATAGATGCCAGGACTATTCCTTTGTAGTGCCCTCCTATGGCTCCATTAATCTAGACAACAATGTGGTCAGGGTTTAAAGCAGCACATCAGGATGCCTAGGAAGTAGGGACTTCTGGAAGCTAAATGACATTGTCAATGAATAATCAGAACAGATGCTAGTCTTAATGCCAGAGAAAGAATGGTCCTGGTGGCCCACAGCTGTGCTGTCAGCAACTTTGAGTTACCATATCATGGGGACGACTCCAAATGATGATCTGAGGTGGCTCTGGACAGGGTTCCAGAGTTTTCATGTCCTTTGATATATCGAAGTTCATTTTGAATATCCAAGAGAAGGCTGTGCATATGTGGTATTCTAAATGTAAGTGACCATAGAGCTTTCCCTCTTTTAAAACATCTCTTCTAAATTCACTTTGTTAGACCAGTGTAGTAAAAAGATCACAGGTTTTGGAAACATTTGGGCTCAGATTTCACTCTCAGTTCATCACATAATCAGTTTTATGACCTCAGACACATCGCATACCCTCTCTAATCTCATGCTCATTGCACCTTTTACAGGTCATCATTATAGCATAAGATCTGGAAAGAAAGGAAACTTTCAGAGATTGTGGCAGAGAAAGGCTTGCAGTTCCCCAATTTTGCTCACCTTTTCTCTTGGGTCTATACTCAGTCCTTATGATTCAGCTAAAACATCAAGGAAATAAAATTCCCAAGTGTACTGATTTCTCTTGCTGTCTTTTTCAGCCCTGTGTTTTGTGGAACTATAAAGTATTGATTCACTAGAGTAGTCAGCTTCGACCGCCATAACAAAGTACCACCAACTGGGGGGCTTAAACAACAGAAATTTGTTTTCTGGCAGTTCTGGAGGCTGGAAGTCCAAGGTCAAGGTTGTCGACATGATTGGTTCCTTCTGATGCCTTTCCCCTTGGCTTATCAATGGCTGTCTTCTCACAGGGGCTTCCCTCTGTGTGTCTCTGTGTCCAAATCTCCTCTTCTTATAAGGATACCAGTCATACTCGATTATGGCCCACCCTAATGATTTTATTTTAACTTAATTACCTCTTTACATGTCCTATCTCCAAACACAGTCA
>NW_023238454.1:0-1153 GCF_002007445.2 Ailuropoda melanoleuca | reverse complement strand
GTTTCACTCACGGTATCAAAGCACCTTGATTCCTGTTCCACCTTCCATAAGGCCGATATTACTTCAAGTTCTTTATCCTAACACTTTATTTCTTGGCTCTAAGTGCTGGATACTTCCCAGGCCAAAACAACCAATGTGGAATCTGCGTCCCCATTGCAAACGCTGATGTAAGGTGGAAGAGTTTTTTTGATGCTCTGGTTTATTACTAATAAGAAGGGTGCTGTGTCTTCGAAATTCTTGAACGTTTTCATTCATGCTACCTTACTCATGAGAAATTATGTTCGTTGATATTTCCCTGGATTGTGTGGAGTCTCAGAGACCACTATGTGGCACTCCGTTCAGGCTTCCGTGACCACTTTCCCTCATGTTTCCCTATTACGAAGGATGATCATAGTGCTATGACGATCCCTGTACGATGTTTTTATTCATCGGTTATGCTTTTTGCCTTTTCGTTCCATTGCCAAAACCAGTTTTGATAGGATTTACCAAGGAAGCAAATATTTCGTTGAAAGCGGGTTTGGCCAAAATATTTCTCAGTGCTCTGTTCGTCGGGTTTCACTCACGGAACCATAGCAATTTGACTCTGGCTCCACCTTCCGAAAGGCCAATGTGACGTCAAGGGCTTTAGCCTCACACTTTATTCCTTGGCTCCAAGTGGTGGAACCTTCCCAGGACCATATGCCAAATGTGGAATCGGGGTCCCAAATGAAAATCAGATGTATGCTTGATGTGTTTTCCTGGATGCCCTGGTTTATTACCAATAAGAAGGGCATTGAGTCCTCGAAATTCCTGAACCTTTTCATTCATGCTCCCTTACTCATGAGAGATGATGTTCATTGATATATCACTGGATTGTGTGGTGTCTCAGAGTCCACTAGTGGCACTCTCATCAGGCTTCCGTGATACTTTCCCTCATGTTTCCCTATTCACGAAGAGTGATGAGAGGGCTAAGACGGTCCGTGTACGGTGTTATTTCGGACTGACTTGTATATGGGCTTTTGTTTCCGTTGCCACAACCAGCTTTGATAGGATTTACCCAGGAAGCAAACATTTCATTTGAAGCGGGTGTTTCCCAAATTTTGTCTCAGTGCTGTGTTCCTCGGGTTTCACTCATGTTACCAAAGCACCTTGTTTCCTTTTCCACATTCCATAA
>NW_023238453.1:0-1153 GCF_002007445.2 Ailuropoda melanoleuca | reverse complement strand
CCCCCCCACCTTGCTGCCTAGGGTGCCTCCCCTGTTTTTCTTTTTTTTTTTTTTTAATTTAAATTTTATTTATTTTTTAAAAGATTTTATTTATTTGAGAGAGAGAGGGAGTGAGTGAGTGTATGAACAACCTGGGCGGGGAGGAGCAGAGGGAGAGGGAGAAGCAGCCTCCCCGCTGAGCAGGGAGCGAAATGTGGGGCTCAATCCCAGGAACCTGGGATCATGACCTGAGCTGAAGGCAGCCGCTCAACCCACTGAGCCATCTAGGCACTGAAAATTTATTTTTTAGGCAGGCTCCGTGCCCAACGTGGGGATCAAACTCACAACCCCGAGACCAAGAGTCACACGCTCCATGGACTGAGCCAGCCCGGCACCCCAGCCTGCACTGTTTTTGCCTCTGGGATCAGGTTCAGGTGTGGCAAGAACACACCTCAAGCTGGGCACTGACACACACACACACACCTATCATCTCATCAAATTTCCCCAAAACCCTGCAAGGTGGGTTCTGGTGTTCCCATTTCACAGAGGAGAAGCTGAGATTTGCAGGCGACAGTGGACCACTTTAGCTTTCTAGTCCCCCAGTGGAAGCTGCTAGCAAGCAAGAAAACGTTGCAGGTAGATTCTGCCTGGAATTTCGATCTCTGGGTGTGTCTGAGGCACAAACAGGCCCAGGTGTGCTGGACTGAGAAGAATTAGGATAAGGTGCCTTATGGCTGTTATGCATTCATTCATTCATTCAAAAATGATGCGAGCCCCTCCCTACTGTGTGCCAGGCACTGCGGATATAAAACACAAAGCAGCCACAGCCTTCTCACCACCGCAGCGGGTCAAGATCATGAACAGATGATTCAAGTATTGTGTTCATAGCAATAAGAAATGTGCAGAACCGGGAGGAGGAGGGGAGCGAAGAAAAAGCTCACTCTGCCAGCGAGGTCGAGGAAAGGCTCTGCGGGCTGTGAGTGGTTTTGGAGAACATGCCTCGTGGAGAAGGGCACTGACAGGTTGCCAGGCTGAAGGGTTTCGTTGGGCTGCCAGATTGGGAAGGGCTGTGGAACGCCTTTTGCTTGTTCAAGAACAGGGGCAGGCGCCTGGGTGGCACAGCGGTTAAGCGTCTGCCTTCGGCTCAGGGCGTGATCCCGGTGTTCTGGGATCG
>NW_023238452.1:0-1153 GCF_002007445.2 Ailuropoda melanoleuca | reverse complement strand
TTTTATACCCAATATCAAAAATTTTAATTTGGTTCATGATTTCTTTCATTTATTTATTTATAAAATTTTTATCCAGAATTTTCGTCTCCTTCCTTAATAATTCCTTATCTCAAAGAGTATTTTTACATATCTTTAACATGTTTTATCCCTTTTAATTTTTACATAATATGTCTGCACAAATTCTATATTGGAATTTTTCTGTTACTCATCTTTGAATGGGGTGAGCTCTACCAGGGATTAATATTTGTTCAAAACAGTGTCTGAGAGAGAAGAAATGGAGGATGACAGATCTGACAGAGTCAAAACTTTATTGCATTATATTCTCTTTTAAAATATTCTACTGGAATATGTGCAATCTGTTTTAGAGACCCAATGCTGTCACCTCCCCCGAAGGAAAAAAAAGTCATTCTTACCTTCAGAGTGAATTGATTACATTGGCTAGATATGGCATAACTGTACACCCAGTGTTCATAGTAAAACCCCTTTTAGCTCTCAGATCTATTTTTGGTGGGTTGTTTAAACCTCTGCTAAAAGATATCTCAGTGGCTGTTTCCCTTATGTTGTATTTATTGGCCAATCTTTAGAGGGTTTTTTATTTGCTTATTTATTTATCTGTTTGTTTGGAAATTTAAAGGTGAATCCAAGAAAAGAAAGATAACAAGCCCATGCCATCAACCCTTCAGGCTTCCATCATGTTTGCAATTTACTTCCATGAGACCATTTTTGATTAGGCTGTTAAGGATCATCTCATATTCTTATAGAAAGCACTGCTTTCTTCTATATATGAAGAAATCAGTATTTTACACATAAAATGACACTATTGTAGTCAACAGATTTAAATTATAGTTATTCTCTAGTTGGCTTTTAGATGGAGTACATTTTTCAATCCCTTTACATTTCATACTTGCTAATGTGTAGGAATACATGTCACCTAATATCAGAGGTAGCTTATTTTCCAATAATGATTTTGCCCTTATTTTTTGTCCCAGACTGAAGAGGCCACATCTTCCTGGAGACCTCGACTACTTTCCAAAGATGCTCCCTTCCCAGTCCTATGTCAACATCTCTTTCTTCCAGCCACATGCATTCCTGATGATTGGCATCCCAGGGCTGGAGGCTGTTCATGGATGGATCTCCATCCCCTTCTCCTCCA
>NW_023238451.1:0-1710 GCF_002007445.2 Ailuropoda melanoleuca | reverse complement strand
AATTTTGGTGTCTGGCACTCACAGGGTTTGCTGGATTTTTCCTGAGAAGCTAACATGCACATACCACTTCGTGTGTGTGTGTGTGTGTGTGTAATATTCTCTATGTGCCCTTGCACACGCTTGCCAACTGACAACANTGTGTGTGTGTAATATTCTCTATGTGCCCTTGCACACGCTTGCCAACTGACAACAGCAATAGCTTCCATCTATGTTGTTCCCGTGTCAGGTGCCACCACATACATGGGGACGCTCCTGGGAGCACACAGGGCAGTCATTCCGGGCTGCCCCTCATCTTCAAAGGACAGGGTTGCAGAAGGAAACAGAGACTGGATAGGCTCAGAACATAGGACAGCTCATGGTGGGAGAGTGCGGTGGTGGGGGGGGTGGGGAGATTTGGGGTGAGCGGGACACCCTCAGCCCTCCAGACAAGTCCCCAGAAGCCATCTGTGCATCTCACAGCTTCTTGTCACTCACCTTCCAGCCACAGATATTCCAGGTGAACCCAGGCGTCCTCGGCCCTCCCCCCCGGCAGCAGGCACCTGGGCGCCCGCCAGAGGCTTTGAAGGAGTGTTTCCAGCACGAACACCGTCTCCCACAGCAGTCGTGCTGGAGCATTTCTGAGCTAAAACTCGAGTCAGGGAAGGCAACTGAGGAGAGGGCAACAGCTTACCTGCCGACGCGGGCCCCTCTGTCGGCTTCGGCAAGGATGCTAAGGACAGAGTGAAACACAAAAGAACAGGATACAATGTCTTAAATGTCAAACATGTTTCACTCTCAGTTAACTGTTGGTGGGCCCTCCGGCTTGTGGGTTATGTACAGTTTCTGACTCTAGATTGATTCCCTTCCCCGTCTTTGCTCGGTGGGGGCACTGCTTCCGTCGCCCAGCAGGTGCGTGCCCTGGGAGGACACAGCTGATGTGCATTCCAGAAAATCAGAGCACAGTGGTTGACAGATTTTTTAAGCAGATAGATTTTAAAGAAAGCATTTTGGGCATCCCTGCTGTTTAGTATAACCTATTCTCGTGCTTCCTTTGATGGTTTGGGGTCCTTTCTTTCTCCCCTGCGTGTTGCCTTTTACTCTTAGAGACTCTGCCACGAACAGGCTCCTGACCTAATTTAAAATGTGCCAACGATGGAGCCGGTCACAGAGTCAGGGAAAGACCAAGTGACATGCTCAGCTTCTTCATTCTTTGTAATTCTGTCAGGTAGAAAGCAGTACCTACAGAGACAGCTCCTTGCAGTGCTCGGAAGGAGCTGGCGGCCTCTACGTCGCGTGCCCCCCATGGCGGGCACCCCTGCATCCTCTCTGTACGGAGAGCGCTGAGCCCCAGCATGGCCGTAGCAGGCAAATGCTATGATCCTTCTCCTCACCCTTATCTCCAGCAGGAGGCACGAGGTGGTTCAGAGATTTATTCAAGATCCCACAGTTCGTAACTGGTGAAGCCAGGATGACAGGTCGGGGCATTTGGCCCCTGAATTGCTGCCCTAGTGCCCAGGGTGACTTTGCCAAGATAAGTTGCAGTTACTCAATAGGGAAAAAGAGAAATTACCTGAAGTTGGGTAACTCATAGCAGCTGATGGTGTCGAGTAAGGCAGGGAGGCTAGGAGAGACATAAATCAAAAGGTGAGTGTAGGTCACGTCCTTTCAATCTTCTCAAACCCGAGAGGTTGATCTGCTTATTTGAAATAGAAATGGAAGAAACCGCACCCA
>NW_023238450.1:0-1153 GCF_002007445.2 Ailuropoda melanoleuca | reverse complement strand
ATACACCCTGACAAATGTGCCATAATCATGGTTTCAGATGTTTTTATTGTTGCTCTCACCATCTTTCTTCTTCATGGCAAATTTCCTGCCATCCTGGGAGAATGGGAATTGGGATTTCTGCACTTATTTTACTCTATCAATTTCTAAGGGGATTCCTCCACCTGGCAGTGCAGGGACACACCTGCTTATTGCATTCTTCATGAAGGAAATGGAAACCCAAGATCCTTTTAAAATTTGCCAGAAGTACCTGTTGTAATTACCATGCCACCTGTAACGGGAGTTTATGTAATTATTAGTTTGAATGGCTCTGCTCATTATGGTATGAATTCTTAATTTGCAAATGCATCACCGGATTCTTGATTGGATTCCCTTTTGACCGTGAAGCTGAGGACATATGTTCATACATTTTCATGGCTGAAACCATCTTCGGTGAGAACCACTGCCGTTGAGAAAGGGCGGTTATAGAAGGGTGCTGGGTAGGGGCTGGCAGGTGGGTTTCTAAGGAGAGATGGCTCAATAGGAAGAGAGCAGTGGCACCACTCTCAGTAATGTGCTGTCAGGAACCAGCCTCTGTTTGCCGTGTAGGAGAGGAAGGAGTCATCTTACACGATGCATTGAGCCTGCAAAGCTGGGATGGTTGAATTTTAGCTTTGAGGAAGGCTTTGGTGCCGCTGGTGTGTACCGCGGCTGGCCCTTCACCGGACACCAACTTCTCTGATTTTGAGAGAAGGGGCCCAGGGCTTTTGTAGGAGACATGTACTTCTAGGCTCCTGACCACCTTCTTCCTCAGGACTTTGGCCTAGGAGCAGGGACACTCATTTCCTAGGTAACTCCCCCCAAAACCTCAGAACTTGACCTTATTTGGAAATGGAATCTTGGCAGATGTAATTAGTTAGGCTGAAATGAGGTCATACTGGATTAAGGTGGGCCCTAATGCAATGACTGGTGTCATTATAAGAGGGGGGGCCTTTGGAAACATGGAGACACCCAAAGAAGAAAGCCACATGAGAGCAGCGGCAGAGATTGGAGTAATATGTCTCAGGCCAAGCAATACCAAGGACTGCCGGCAGCCACCAGAAGCAAAGAGAGAGGCATGGATTCAGTTCTGTCTTAGAGCTTCCAGAAGGAACGAACCCTGCTGCCACCTTGACTC
>NW_023238449.1:0-1153 GCF_002007445.2 Ailuropoda melanoleuca | reverse complement strand
TTATAGGTTTATAGTTAGAAATTCTAAGGGCTAATTTAAAGATCAGACTAGCATTCTTCTTCCGCATAAATATATACACTTCTTTTTCTAGTTTTATGTCTCTAGAGAGTAACTTTAATTTTGAAGGCTCAGATATTCACTTAAAAATACTTTGATATCTGGTAATTTAGGGCATTCAGAATATTTTTTAATGCCAAAACTACGACCTGAAACTGATTTCTAAACTGATATCAGTTCTCATCTTAGGTAAGACCTAAGAGTGGAGGGAGAAAACTAAAAAGATCTCACATCCATTGTTGAGCCAATTGATGTAAGCAGGTGACCATTACACAATAAGAAATTAAACCCAGGGGTTATCATGATCAACTTGGATCAATCTAGATCTTCTTTTATAATTGGGAGGACCCTACAAATGGGTATGAGGCTATATACACAATGTCTATTATATGTAGTCTGAGGATTTTGTTTTGTTTTGTTTTATAATACAGAAATAAACATATAACCAGAAAGCAAATGTGAACTTGTTATCCACCAAAGAAAAAAAAATGAAAATGTTCTTAATGCCATGGCCAAAATCAAAAGATGAAAATAAATCATGTACTTTGTTCTCAAATCATTATACAAAGCAATATACCAAATAATATACTCAGACATATTATGATATATATGTGAATGTATAGAAAGTTATTATCATATATTCAAACACTTGGAAGGGCACCTATGTATTCATTCTTGAACAAATATCTCAAATACAGACTACAGAACAATGACTGATTAATTAGAATGATATACTAAGATATAGAATAATCATGTTATCAGAGAATGCATGCAGGCACTGCAAACATCTTTAAAAGGAAATATAAGTTGCAACAATAACTATAAAGCAGCCTTAAAAAAATAAGCAAGGCCTCTGTTGAAGCTGACCCTAGAAAAAAATCATGGTTAACTCCATGGTGACTCTTATAGTCTATTCAGAGGAGACACGGGTCATTTTGGCTCATATTTCTTTTTTTTTTTTAATTTTTAAAAAAGATTTATTTATTTACTTGAAAGAAAGAGAAAGCAATAGTGAATGAACATGGGTGGAGGAGGGGTAGAGGGAGAAGGAAAGAGAGAATTTCAAGCAGACCTGCAACTGAGCATGGAGCCCAAT
>NW_023238448.1:0-2935 GCF_002007445.2 Ailuropoda melanoleuca | reverse complement strand
CACCCCTATATAGTATAGTTTTAAAATTACAGTTGTGTTTTAAAAGCAAAAACTTTCTGAAAAAATTTTCTATCAAAATGAAACTTTAACAGTTGGCTCCCCCCTCGTTAGCAACTTGAATGCTCTTTGCAAAGCATATTCACCTCAGGCCTTTGCACTTACAGTTTCCCCTGCCTGGTATGCTCTTTCCCCAGATAACCCTGTGATTCCCTCCCCACTTCCTTCAGCTCCTGTTCAGNTGAAACTTTAACAGTTGGCTCCCCCCTCGTTAGCAACTTCAATGCTCTTTGCAAAGCATATTCACCTCAGGCCTTTGCACTTACAGTTTCCCCTGCCTGGTATGCTCTTTCCCCAGATAACCCTGTGATTCCCTCCCCACTTCCTTCAGCTCCTGTTCAGGGATCACTTTGTCCCTTATTTAAAAAACTTCTCTGGCCATTCCTTTTTTATTTTTTTAAGTAGGCTCCAAACCCAGTGTGGAGCCCAACACAGAGCTTGAACTCAGGACCGTGAAATCAAGACCTGAGGATCAAGTCAGACACTTAACGGACTGAGCCCCCCAGGCGCCCCTAGCCATTCTATATAAAATAGCAGCACCCCCTTCCCTCAGTACTTCCTAACCCCCTCACTCAGCTGTATTTTTCTCCAGAGTCCTTGACACCATGGTGGTCAAGATAACCAGATAGTGTTACCTGTTATCTGTTTAATCATTACCATCTTCCCCCAGTGGAAACTCCCTGAGAACAAGGATTTCTGTCCATTGTGTTCACTGATCGCTAAATTGTGTCTGGCAGATAGTGGGTGCTAAATACATCTTTGTAGAATGACTCAGCACTTACAGGTCTCCACAGCCTGCAAGGGGCAGCCACCCTATCTCACCTGCTTGTGTTAACAGCAGGGCGGTTATGAGGACTCCCATTTTGCACAGAACTCCTTCCCTCACCGTAGAAGTTAGGAGGTTTACAGATACAGCGGGCGAGACCACAGCTGGCGGAAGATCTGCCAGACCAGCTTTCAGTCCTCTTGACTGCTAAACCAAGGCTCTGCCCCCAACACTGCGATGCCTCTCACAGAGCATAGGAGGAACCCCACTGGGTGATACACCCTGAAGGCCCAGAATATGCAGGTCATACTCTGTACCGCCTTTCCCGAGCCCCCACTGTGAAGTTTCTGAGCACATGAACTGCCCAGTAAACATGTGTCTAGGGTGAATGAAAGGCAGACAAGCTTTTTGTTTTTGTTTTTTCCAATGCCCTCTCTCACCGCCTACCCAAGTCCCATCCTTTCTACCTATAAGATCTCTTTATCAGGTATTGGGAAACTCTAATGTAGCCACCAGGATCAAGCTTTGTCTGCCAAGGCTTAAACATTTTTTCCGAACATAAGCAATCACAAGNACAAGCATCTTCAGCTCCTATTGAGCCCAAGAATGTGCTCAATAACTAAATGCTGAGGGGCACCTGGGTGGCACAGCGGTTGGGCGTATGCCTTTGGCTCAGGACATGATTCTGGCATTATGGGATCGAGCCCCACATCGGGCTCCTCTGCTATGAGCCTGCTTCTTCTTCTCCCACTCCCCCTGCTTGTGTTCCCTCTCTCGCTGGCTGTCTCTATCTCTGTCAAATAAATAAATAAAATCTTTGAAAAAATAAATAAATAAATGCTGAAAGAATGAATAGTTGCATGGATGCGTAGATAGTGTGTGTGTGTGTGTGTGTGTGTGTGTGTGTAGGTGAGAGTTTGCTGCACTGATGGTGGGATTTTAGGCATCCCATGGGAAAGGGAAAGAAGGAAGGGTCTTCTGGAGCCATAGCACACTGAAGGGCCAGCAATGGCCCTTCCCCATCCCAGCCCTGAGATACAGGGTCTGCCCCAGAATTAAACGATGTGTTGAAAGGGTAGCAGAGGGAGTTGTTCATTTTTCTGATGACTAGTAGGCCCAGCACTTGCTCCAATCTCCTTGTTATTCTTTGAGGGATGCTCTTGCCTTGCAGGGAGGAAAGAGAGGGGGTTGGTGGGGAGGGGGCAGGGGAGCCAGGCTCCACGGGTCACCTTCCAGAAAATGAGATGTCAGCTGGCAGAAAGGAATTAATGAAAGGAAGTGGGCCCTGCCAACCCAGCTTCATTCTTCGTAAATCTTGGGTTCCAGACGTTTCTCCAAGTCCTCCACTTCTCAAAGGAGCTGCTAGAAGCCAGGTGTGGAGAAGTGGGTGTGTGTATACAGGGGTGTGTGCGTACTGGGGGCGGGGGGCTTGCAATTACCTGGTTTCCAGTTCTTCTGAATCTTGCTTGCTTATAAAGGGGAAATATTGGCTGTNCCCTGCCAACCCAGCTTCATTCTTCGTAAATCTTGGGTTCCAGACGTTTCTCCAAGTCCTCCACTTCTCAAAGGAGCTGCTAGAAGCCAGGTGTGGAGAAGTGGGTGTGTGTATACAGGGGTGTGTGCGTACTGGGGGCGGGGGGCTTGCAGTTACCTGGTTTCCAGTTCTTCTGAATCTTGCTTGCTTATAAAGGGGAAATATTGGCTGTTTCCTAGACACCTTTTCACAGACAGGCAAGTTGGGGAGAATCTAAGCCTTCTAGAACCTTGGGAAGTAGGAGCTGAAATTGCCTTTGATGACTGCAAGGCTTCCCAACCTTTTCCAAAGCTGAGAATGACCTGCTGTAATTGTCCAGTCATACAAACTAGGCCAGCGGGTCTTTCTTTAGCAGATAACAGACTCACCCGGAGAGCTGGTGCAAGCAACTGGGGGCCCTGCCCCCAGATTTCTGATTCAGTATCTCAGTGTGGGGCCTGACAACTTGCATGGGCTGGATAACAAATCTGTAGATGTGCCCGTTGCGCTGCTCCTGGGACCACACTCTGAGAATCACTGCCTTAGGCTGGTTCCCTGCACCGGAATCTCCAGAAGGATCTGGAAGCTATTTTCACAGC